>NC_037676.1:120947214-121247214 GCF_003255815.1 Theropithecus gelada
CAGGAGCTTGAGACCATCCTGGTCAACATGGCGAAACCCCATCTCTACTAAAAATACAAAAAAATTAGCCGCGCGTGATGGTGCGTGCCTATAATCCCAGCTATTTGGCAGGCTGGGGCAGCAGAATCGCTTGAACCCAGGAGATGGAGATTGCAGTGAGCCCAGATTGCACCACTGCACTCCAGCCTTGGTGACAGAGTGAGTGAGACTATGTCTCAAAAAAAAAAAAAAAAAGAAAAAAAAAAGGAAAAAAAGCAACTTTGCCATTTGATGAGAATGTTATTTATTATTTCCACCCTTGGGTTCTTTATGATGTAAAGTTTTGTTCATATTGATAATTTGTATTTTTGAAAATAGAGTATGCTGTCTATTTTTTTACTGAAGGTTTTTCTTATTGCTTTATAAGAGCTAATTGCATTAGTCTTATTTTGAAAAGACTAGTGGCTCATGCCTGCAATCCCAGCACTTTGGTAGGCCAAGGCAGTCGGATCATGAGGTCAGGAGATCGAGACCATCCTGGCTAACAGGGTGAAACCCCGTCTCTACTAAAAATACAAAAAATTAGCTGGGCATAGTGGCAGGCGCCTTTAGTCCCAGCTACTTGGGAGGCTGAGGCAGGAGAATGGCATGAACCCGGGAGGCGGAGCTTGCAATGAGGCGAGATCGTGCCACAGCACTCTAGCCTGGACGGCAGTGCGAGACTCCGTCTCAAAAAGCAAAACAAAACAAAACAAAGCAAAAAAACTAAGTATACAGATGCTTATCTTTTGTCCATCTTAAATATTGCAAGTATTTGCTCTGTTGTTTATTTGCCTATTCATTTTATTTATAATGTTTCATGGTATATAAAAATTTAAATTTCGTGTAACAAATTCTATTACCATTTTCCTTTGCACTTCTGCTTTTATGCTTATAAAGGCTTTCTCTAATGATATCCAGTCAATAATTATCTCTGGGTCTTATTTATTTTTTACTTTAATCCATTTGGATTTCATTCTGATGTATGTGTGACACATGTATCTAACTTGATATATTTTTCCCAAAATAATTCAGCTTCTCACTTCCAGCCCCCTACTCTCCATTGCCCTTAGAGTTGCATCAAAAATGGAGATAATTCATTACAAAGGAAGAAGTTGTCAAGGAAGACCACCTCTCCTAGTGCTCACCATGCTGGAGAAGGGGTGTCCACCTTGCTTTTGTCATTCAGAGGGGCACTGAAAACACGCCACTGAGTTTTCTGAAAGAAAAGCTTGTCAGGCTGCCTGGAGTCCTCATTAATTCCAGACCATAATAGTGGTACTTATCTCCTTTATGCTGCTGACTATTATTTTTCCTGGTATAGGATGTGATTTTTTTTTCTTTTGTTTTAATTCCCATGTCACCCATGATACTCTTCAAAAGAGGTGGATGAAATTGACTTCCAGCTTCCCCTATGCCCTGGAATAGAAGCCATGCTTTCATGATAAATTGCACAGAAAAAAAAAGGCAGCTGGAGTTGCTTGTACCAAAATGAGAGTGGCTTTTGGCTCTGCTTCAGTGACTTTATTTCACATTTCTTTCTGAACTCTCAGAGAAAAGTGATAATGAGAGTTTAATCTCTAGACTTGTGCCATCAGCTTTTTATTTTCCTTGGAATGTTTTAAATCCTACAGGGCCTCAATTTCAGCCACTAGACACAGCACTTTCATGGTAGCTCTTCCCTGGGGTGGAAATAATCAGAGGGTAAAAATCCTAGGTTTGCCATATTTTTCAGCTGCAATCTGGTATATTTTTATTATTTTGAAAAGTCTAGGGGCACATAAAAAAAGGCTTAGTGGGGAGTTAGATGAAGGATGGAAAGCAGCTATTCTACAATTTTACTGAAACTCAGCTACCCTTATGAGATAATATTCAATACCCTTATGGATGCTGATACTCTGATCTTTCCATTTTCCTGAATGTTCCTCTCTTCTTCGCTGTGGTGGCTTGGGATGTACATCATGGAGTATGTCATTAGACTTTATCCAAGTTGTTTGTGTGTTGATGTTGAACCCACGAGAACTGAGAATTCCTTCATTGGAATCCTTCCTGGGGTAGGTAAAGCATAGTGTGGCTAGAGGGAGTGGTGGGTTCCAATAAGAGTGCTTTTCGAACATTTTTTAAAGCAGGAAAATTATTTTTTTGAAAGTCTTATGAAACTAACACTTTTATTTACTACATGACACTTGGGATACAGATGATGTCATACTTATATATTTGTTTAAACAAATCAGATCTGGCTGCAGGCCTCTCCTTGCCAATACTAATGGGAAGTCCACTCATTTCATTGCCTCCTCTTGGTCTCTTATGTCTGGCGAAGGCATGAGTTATTAGTGCACAATAGTCCCTGTGGCCCTGGCTCCCTGCCATGGTTTCATGATCCATCAAGAGAAGATGGCTCCACTTTTCCATCTCTGCCACGAAGTACCGAGGTTCTGTGCTCAACACCAAGTCCTTATAAGTGCCCACGTTGCCAGGCTTTTTGAGGACCGGCTTGTCTCAGAGTGATTCGATTTTGTGTAGGGCATCTAGCATCATTATTTTATTTAAGTTCAGAGGATTGACTCTTTCAGAAGCCTTGGAGCTTCCCTCCCTAGTCATCAGGACGCACCATATCTCCATGTTTCTCCTCTTTAGTTCATTTAACTTAGTTTCATCACATGCTAGAGCTCTGAACTTTAAGTGTCTCTTTAGGAGTTATCATTAGGGAGTTCTCCTGCTTCTGGCTTTGAAGAGGTGGATGGAGGAAGCAACAGTGCAAGCTGTTTTGATTCTGCAACCTGGAATGTAGACCTAAGGATTAGGGCCCGTCACTCTTTTGAGGTGTGGGGGTAATACATTTTTTGTTCTTTCATAGGAGATTATCTAGGAGAAAAGAAAGTACCATTCTTTAATCTTTTAATAAGCAGTCTTATTACATTAAATTTTCAACAAATCACCGTGTATATGTGGCCTATTGATATGGAAAATAGACAGAATTGGAGATGCTGTGATGGATATAGTTGGTGGCAAGAAGCCCTCCTCAAACCCAGCATCCCCCTAACTTTTGATGGTTCCTCAACTACCTCCAGGACTCCTGGTGGGTAGCAGGCAGTTGTGGTATCTATAGATCTCAATTTAAAAACTATTTAAAATTGGTATTTCTGATAACGTCTTTTCATATCCACATACATTTATTATGACATTTTGACCTAAGAATGTAAACATGGCTAAAGAGGAACAGCTCCATTACCAAGCTGGCCAACTTTGGTGCCCTCTGTAACAGAACTGTGGAATATTTGAAAGAAGATTCCTATGAGGCATCCACTTTCTAAATAATGTTCTCAAAGAACAGGGAAGTCGTCTTATGAATTTTAGTTCTTCTTAACAGAAACACATCATTTCTATGATATTCTTACTTTCCATCAGGCTGAGTTTATGTAAAATAACTGAAATGGAAAGAGAATATGCTTACTATGTGCCAGGTACTTTTTCAGACACATCACATATAGTATTTATTTATTTTTAGTCACAAATACTTAAAAGTGCCAGAAATTTTTCTAAGAATTCAGTGAATATTAACTCATGCAGTCTTGCACAAAACCTTCACAGAGGTACTCCTTTTATCACCTCCATTTTCCAGGTAAGAAAATTAAGGCCCAAAAGGTAAAGAGAACTGTCCAGAGTCACACAGCTAACCAGTGGCAGGCTTCAGATTTGCACAGTGACAGTCTGGTCCCAGAGTTAAGGTTCTTTACTTCTACATCTACTACTCATGAACAATGCACCTCGTTTAATCATCCCTAGGAGGAAAGTAATATATCTCCACTTTACAGAAGATGAAACTGAGGTCCAATGCATTTAAGTATTTGCTTGAAATCATACCACTGCTAACGGGGAGAATATGAAGAATATGAATTCACATTCAGTTATTCAGGGTCAAAAGCCTGTCTTAATAGCAGCAATTGAATCTTTAAGGGATACATTTGCCAAGGTCACACTACTGCTGAAGGCAGAGCCTAAAAGCACACTTGGATCTGTCACCCAAGTCAATGTTTATACTTCAAAGAATAGACAATAAATTATGAGTTTAGATGTTTTGGGAAACTGCTTAAAATATTTCCCATTTATATGTAATAAAATAATACTAATGATAGCTAGAATGTACTATGTTCTATTATTGGTATTAATGTATGTGTACTTTCTAATTTACTTAGATAATACACAGGCATCTTATGAAGATTAACCAACATATAGAAGAATATGAAGAAAGTGAAAATCATCAGAAGCCCCACAGTCTTGGATGACCATAGTTGATATTCTGGTGAGTATTTTTACATTTACTTTCTCTATGCATTTAATGAATGTACCGTATGTGCAATCATACAATTTTAGAAAAATGGAATCTTACTATAGTTATTATTTGTAACTTGCTTTTATCCATTCATTCCTTCATTCAAAATACTTATTGAAAACTTAACATTTATCAAATGATATGCTTGAAACAATATGTTGTGTTCATTTTTCTATTTCAATGAACAGAAATATCAATGTTTTTATGGGTAATAAGTCGCAGTAGTCAGGATAGGCAAGGTTATTCTGTAGTAACAAATTAACCCCTTTCAACTCAGTGGCTTAATGAAAAAAGAATTACTTCTTGCTTACACAGGTGGCTGTGGGTCCAGTGTTCCTAAGTGGTGACTCGCAGATCCATACCTCTTCCATCTTATGGTTCTCATCTTGCTGAGGGAATTCTAGTCACTCCAGCAGGGGAAAAGTGCTGGAACATTACACAGAGGGTTCCATGGCCTTGGTCTAAAAATAAAGCCAAACCACTTTGTTCCTGGTCCTCTGACCAGAAGTAGTCACGTGGTGCCACCTAACTTCAGGAAGCCTGGGATATATAATCTTCTGTGTGTCTCAGGGAAGGTGAAGAGAACCAGAAATTGGTAATGTCTCCCACCTAAGAATTCTTCTGTGGAATGTATCATTTATTTAGCTAATTTTCTCTGGATTCATAGTTACCATTGTTTCTGTTTTATGAACAACACTTGATGTACATCCTTCCACATGTATTAGATACTCTCACCCATTAATTTCTCAGTTTAGATTCCTGGAGAAGAAATCAATAAGTCAAAAGTATATTTAAAATATTAATATAGGTTCTGGACCTAGACTGCTCATCCATGCTCTTCTCCCATGTAACATAGGGAGTTAAAGCCCAGAGAGCATGTTTCCCAGACTCCTTTGGGTTAAAGTTCAGTTTCGAATCCACTAATGAGAGGCACTCCTGTGAGATGGAGAAGGAAAAGCTGTTATTCTCTGGCAGCAACTTAGGGCTGACACGTGGGTCAACTCAACCATGAAGTTTTCCAATCGCATCTGGGCATCCTCATGAGAACTCCACACATCAGCACTGCCATCAGTGAGGTCATCCGTGTCTCCAGGTGCTCTCTGGAGAATCACCTGTTTCAGTGTTGCAGGGAGCTGAGATATAACTGGTGACTGCCTTGTAATCTTGCATTGCTAGATTTCTTGAAAGGAGCCTTCCCAATCTACATTCCTCTAGACTCCAAGCTGTTGTGTAAGCCTCAGTGTAAATACTCCATATCATTCCTCTTCTTTCCTAGAATGGCTTCTGTTCTGATTGAACCTTGACTGATATAGCATCTATCGCCAAATTGCTGTTCAGGAAATATGTCCTAAAGAAACTCCCAACAACAGCAGTACATCAGAGTGGTACCTCTACACTGGGGCTTGGTAGGTACGGTCAATATTTTTCAACTTTGGCAAAGTAATACTCAAAACAAAAAAAATTAATAGTGGTTTATATTTGCATTTCTTGAGTTCAAAATATTTATTGTATTTTACTGGTTGTTCTTCTTCTTTTGCAAACTGTATATTGACGTCTTTGATTATCACACCTCCTCTTTTGACTAACAAACTTTCCTAAATACTCTCCTCTTCAGTACTACTTTTATTTGGCACTACTTTGCCCCTCTTACATTCCAAGGGTAATCATTTGTTTCAGTATATTAGGTCTGGGGAAGAAAGATCGTATGCATGTGAACAAATGACTAAGTTACCAAGTGGGAGACTGCAGCCTGTTAGGGTAATTCCTTCTCTCTGCATCGAAGAGGACAAACACTTTTAAGTATGAAGAGCATGCTAAGGTGGATTATTTTGAATAAAAATAACTTTTAGGGCTTTCTTAATGGTATTTGGTTCTCATTTTCCCCTTTGGTTTCCCCTTTCACTAATGATCCTCTTTTGGTGCGAGTCTGTGACACATCATGTCCTTTAAAGAAGAAAAGAAAATTTCTGCAGATGAAAGTGTTGGCAGGGAGTGGGTTTATGCTGTACTGCTTCTGAGACTCTGAAAGAGAGACTACCATCAGAAAGAGTTGTATTTTCCTTTTGAACCTGAGAGATGAAAAAACAGCAGCAAAAGTAAACTTTAAGCAGAAGAATTGAGGCAAAAATGTCAGATAGCTATGGTCAAATGGTCATAATTTGGCAAGAATTAAAACTGGAAGAGAAGATGAACACTTTGAGGGTGCTTTAGACCCAGGAATGGAAATGAAGACTTACAAATCTATTTGATTGGTGATGGCCCTGAGGAGTTGGCCTGAGATAGATTCTGAGACAAAGTCCACATTTCATTAGAAAGCATCCTGTGGTCACTTAATGATGGCTGCCACAGTTTGGGAAGGTGAGGGAAATAAACAGATACCACAAATTTATCGTTCTCTGATTTAGGATGTGGCTCTCAATTGGTGCTAAGAAATGATCTTTTGTAAGATGAAATTACATAAAGGTGAACATTCCCTAATGTCCTAGGAAAAAGGAGGACTTCCTAATGCAGCCTGTCTCCACCCCGAATTCCTCATATCTGTTTGGCTGATGGACACTGGTTGAAGCTGGATACCAAATTGTTTTAATTTATCTGACATAGGAAATTATTAGCACTCTTTTTTCAATTCTACATAGACCATAGCCAATATCTTATAAGTTCAGACCCACAAGATCCTAAACATAAACTCTCCTTTGAGGAGACTTCCTTATTGCTGAAAGACATTGGTGAGTAATGGATGTAGGTTTCATGGTGGATACCTAATCACCAACTAATCCTTGGAGAGTTTCATTAATTCTTTTATGTCATTTCTGTGCTGTTTAATGTTTCCAGATGTTTTAATAAGGAACAAACTAGTATATTAATTCTTTTATTCATTTCACACATATTTCTAGTTCTTACTATGTGCAAAACACTGTTAATTGGGATGGCCATAGAGACATAAGACATGGTTTACGTAAGTGAGAAGCTTACACTCATTGGGGGAACAAGGGTGACACAAATGAAAATCTAAACAATATAAGCAGAAAATTGTAGAAATGTAGAACATTTGCCATTTGAGTGACAGTGATAATAAAACCTAGAGAAGTCTAGTAGAGGCTGTGTGCCTGGGAAATGCTTCACAATAGAAATAGAAATGAAGGCCAGGCATGGTGGCTGATGCCTGTATTCCCAGTACTTAAGGAGGCTGAGGTGGCTGGATTGCTTGAACTCAGGAGTTCAAGACCAGCTTGGGCAACAGAGTGAAACCCCATCTCTATAAAAAAATACAAAAATTAGCAGGGTGTGGTGGTGCCCACCTTGTAGTTCCCGCCTCTCAGAGATGAGATCATCGCTTGAGCCTGGGGAGGCAGCCTGGGCAACAGAGTGACACCCTGAGGGGGGAAAAAAAAGAGAGAGAGAGAAAGAAAGAAAACATGGATAAAAACAAACAGAATAGAGAGAAATAAGAGACAGTAAGTACATTTCTATTTGGGTTGGGTTGGAAATAGTGTGGCAATATGAAAATGAGCATGTTATGTATCTGCCCAGCTGGAGAGAAAGGTTTCTTGTTGAGAAAATAGTGGAAGAGTTGGAATTGCTCATTCGATGCCTTTGGCTGTTTTCGGATGTATCCAGGGGTACGTTAAGTCCACAGCCCTGTGGAATTTCTAAAGTCTTTGGTGCCCTAGGGCTAACTCTGGAGGTCTTGTTCCATTGGAAGCACATCCCTAAAGTTTGTCCAACTGGCAGTTCATGCTCCAGAATTATCCCAGACCAACATTTCTCAAACTGCTCTAAAGTATGTTATTAGATATTCTGTTTTAAGAAATCAATGCTAGCCATATTTTTCTTTTTAACGTTCATTATAAATAGGGCTGAAAGAAATATTACCACTAAAGAACTTACTCATGTATCCAAACACCACCTGTTCCCCAGTAACTTATGGACATAAACATTTTTTTAAAAAAGAAATATTAAACTGTACTATTAATACTAAATTATTATATTACTATATTATAATGTTAAACTATGTGTATACATGTAGTTTTTATTTTAATGCATCAGTACATATTCCATATAAAGAATGTCAAGAAGTTACAGAAGAGACCATGTAATGCATGAAAGCATTATGTTTAATTTTGTTTATGAGTCGCATCTACCAACCTGAGAATCATATCGATGTATGTTGCCTATCAAGTCGTTGTTGGACTGTTATATATCTTGTTTTAGAAAGTAAATATGTATTTGTGATAGTTAATGTTTATTGACTATTACATATTTATACTATGCAAACTTGTTCCCATGCATCTGTGACTAATAGAAGGTCTTTTAATGTAGCAATCAGAATATAAACATTCTCAAACTGTTTTAAATTGGACCAGACAAAAGGTAGAATACTTCAGAGGAGAGATACTAATCAATGTCTTCAATTTCTTTTAAAACTAGGAACTAAACCTTTCGAATCTAATTAATCATTTTTGGGGCAATCTTATACTAGAATACCAAAATATTTTAGAACATATTATTCTTCCTTTGAAAATGTACTTGCATAGAATAAAATTTTTATACTATGTATCAATTAGCAAAAATTATAGGAATAAACATGGTGCTACTCCCAATATAAAAATCTGACCTATCAGTGGTTTTCCTCATATGAAATGTATATACCATCTATAGTGGGTTGAATGGTGCCCCCTCAGGAGACATGTACACCTGAAACCTGTTGAGTAGGAACATATTTTGTAAAGGAGTATCTACAGATATAATTAAGGATCTTCCGATATGACCATTAGGTGAACCCTAAATCCAATGACACATGTCCTTGTAAGAAGGGAAGACACAGACACTGAGAGAAGCCCATATGAAGACAGAGGCAGAGATTGAAGTTACGAAGCCCCAAACCAAGACTCTCAAGGGTTTCTAGCAGCTACCAGAAGCTAGGAGATGCATGGACTATAGTCTAAGAGCCTCTAGAGGGAAACAATTCTACTAACATCTTGATTTTGAACTTCTTAGCTTCCATAACTGTTGTTTAAAGCCACCAAGTTTTTGGTAATTTGTTACAGCAGATCTAGGAAACTAATATATTACCCATTCCTTCCTTTCTTCCTATCTCCCTTTCTCCCCTTCTTTCTTCCCTTTTTCCTTCTTTCCTTCCTTCCTTCCTTCCTTCCTTCCTTCCTTCCTTCCTTCCTTCCTTCCTTCCTTTCTTCCTTTCTTCCTTCCTTCCTCCATCCCTCCCTTCCTTCCTCCCTCCCTCCCTCCCTTCCTTTCTTCCTTCCTTCCTACCATCTCATGCACTCAACAAAACTTTCAGTGCCTACTATGTGATAGGCAGTGGGCAAGTGGGATTAGAGATGTAACAATAATAATAAAACACCATCTTGAAAACATTGTGCTTTATTACACTTTTTTGGAGATATACAATGTCTTTCTTAATTTTTCTTTATTGTGAATGCATGTGGCCTCTTCTTCATTTATGTCAGCATTTGAACTCGTTCCTGCCAAATGCCACTTTAAATATGAATGCTAATTTATTTGACTATACTTGTGTCAAATGTTGTTCCGCAAACGTTGTACTAGATCTCAGTACTGATCATGCTTCCTGCCGAAGGCATTGGCCAGCCTAGGGAAGGACTGCCTTTGTCTGCACCTACCTTATCACTCCCCAAGCTCTGAGGGATCTGGGAGTCCAAGACTGCCCGCTGTGGCTCCATTTTTGATTTAGCCTCCTCCTCTGTGCACCGTGTTGTATTTCCTTCCATCTCCCTTCCTCACCCTTACCCAAATTTCTCCTCTTCTAGCCCTCCGATCTCTGCTTTTTGGATCTTTTGACATAGCCAAATAAAATCCTAACTTTTTACCATGATTTACAAGTACAAAATGCTCTGGGCTCCCTCTCCTGCAACTCTTCTCTTGGCTTACTAGGTGTCAAATGCCCTGTTTTCCTTGATGTTCCTCCAAGATTCCAAGTATGCTCCTCCCTCAATGTGTTTATACTGGTGTCTTCTCTGCCAGGAATGTTCTTCCTGAGACAGTCACGTGGCCCTTTCTCTCACTTCATATAAGTCTCTGCTTAAATGTCACCTCTTCAGAGAAGACTCTGCCCAAACTATTCCTAAGGCTGCTGACATAATTTGGATATTTGTCCCCTCCGAATCTCATGTTGAAGTGTGATCCTCAGGGTTGAAGGTGGGGCCTAGTGGGAGCTGTTTTGGTCATGGGGTAGATACCTCAAGAATGGCTTGACACCATCCCCATGGTAATGAGTGAGTTCTCTCTCTGAGTTGATGCGAGACCTAGTTGTTTAAAAAGAGCCTGGCACCTCTGCCTCTCTCTCTCTTGCTCCCTCTCTTTTATTTCCTCTCTCACCTCTCTCATGTGACATGCTGGCTCCCCCTTCACCTTGCACCATGATTGGAAGCTTCCTGGGACCTTCACCAGAAGCAGATGCTGGCACCATGCTTCCTGTACAGCCTGCAGAACCACGAGCCCAATAAGCCTCTCTGAAAAATAAATTACCCAGCCTCAGGTATTTCTTTATAGCAATGCAAAAACAAACTAATAAGCTAATTTAGCCACTTCACTTGTTCTCATTGCATTTACCACTACCTGGGATTACAGCATGTATTCGTTTACCTTGTAATTGTCTCCTCACCCAGTGTGTGTGTTTCAGGAAGAGAAGGACTTCATCTGCTTTCTTCACTGCTGCATTTCTAACTTCCACAGCTGCATCTGGCATACAGTAGGCATTCAATAGATATTTGTGAGTGAGTGAATAAGTAAATAAATAAAGTGAGAGCAGGCAAATGTGATAAGACAGTGAAGCCCCAGGGCACCTGTGCCCTTCTTTGGTAACACAGTTTTATTGTAGTAACATCTTTCTGGTGGCTTTTCCTTAATCCACATTGTAACTAGCATCATAGTTTACGAAGCACTTTCAAAAGCTCAAGTTCCTTCATGTTCAAAATGGCCCCCAATTTTACAGATGAGGAAATTGAGATCTAGCAAGGTAAGAGATTTAGCAACTAAGGTCACACAAGTGGTCAATGACAGAGCTGGAATTCAAAACTAGGTTTCTAGACTTCAAACCCAGGGCATTAAAAAAGACAAAGAATGAACACCAAAACCAACACAACTATGAATAACAAAAAACAAGAAACTTCCACCACAACAGCCTCTCTCTCAAAGGGAAAGCAGTTCCTATGTGGCCGAAATGAGGGTTGGGGTAGTATTTCACGTAACTGTAATCTGCATTAAATTCATCGTACAAGGAGGCGTTTATTACTCTAATGCTTAAAATACATCCCTAATGATTACACAGAAGTGCTTTGACTTTCCAAGGCTGATGACGCCATCGTGTCTTCTATGGCCATATTTATATCATTGTGGCACTATTTTTTTTAAGATACAGGATTGTTTGTTTTTTTCTTGTAAATTTGCTTAAGTTCCTTGTAGATTCTGGATATTAGACCTTTGTCAGATGGATAGATTGCAACAATTTTCTCTCATTCTGTAGCTTGTCTGTTCACTCTGGTGACAGTTTTGTTTGCCGTGAAGAGGTTCTTTAGTTTAATTAGATCCCATTTGTCAATTTTTGCTTTCGTTGCAATTGCTTTTGGTGATTTCATCATAGTCTTTGCCCATGCCTATATCCTGAATGGTATTGCCTAGATGGGCAAAGGATATGAACAGACACATCTCAAAAAAAGACATACATGCAATCAACAAACATATGAAAAATAGCTCAACATCACTGATCATTGGAGAAATGCAAATCAAAATCACAATGAGATACCATCTCATGCCAGTCAGAATGACAATTATTAAAAAGTCAAGAAACAACAGATGCTGGTGAGGTTGCAGAGAAATAAGAATGCTTTTACACAGTTGGTGGGAGTGTAAATTAGTTCAACCATTGTGGAAGACAGCGTGGTGATTGTGCAAAGATTTAGAACCAGAAAAACCATTTGACCCAGCACTCTCATTACTGGGTATATACCCAAAGGAATATAAATCATTCTATTATAAAGATACATCCATGTGTATGTTCATTGCAGCACTATTCACAATAGCAAAGGCGCCGAATCAACCTAAGTGCCCATCAATGATAGAATGGATAAAGAAAATATGGTACATATAAACCATGGAATCCTATGCAGCTATAAAAAGGAATGATATCACAGCCTTTGCAGGGACATGGATGAAGCTGGAAGCCATCATCCTCAACAAACTAATGCAGGAATGGCAAACCAAACACCACATGTTCTCACTTATAAGTGGGAGCTGAACAATGAGAGCACATGGACACAAGGAGGGGAACAACACTTACTGGGGCCTGTCTGGGGAGGGTGGTGGGGGGAGAGCATTAGGAAAAAGAGCTGTTGCATGCTGGGCTTAATACCTAGGTGATGGGTTGATAGGTGCAGAAAACCACCATGGCACATGTTTACCTATGTAACAAACCTGCACATCCTACACATGTAGTCCAAAACTTAAAAAAAAAAAAAAAAGATACAGGGTCACATGTGCAGGTTTGTTACATGGTTATATTGTGTAATGCTGGGATTCAGACTTCTATTGAACTCATCACCCAAATAGTGAAACTAGCACCCAATGGGTAGTTTTTCAACCCTTTCCTCTCCATCCCTCCCCACCTTTTGATGTTCCCAGTGTCTAATGTTTCCATCTCTATGTCCATGAGTACCCATGTTTGTTGTTTAACTCCCACTTATATGTGAGAACATGTGGTTTTTGGTTTTCTGTTTCTGCATTAATTCACTTAGGATCATGGCCTCCATGTTGCTGTAAAAGATATGATTTAGTTCTTTTTTATGGCTGAATAGTATTCCATGGTATATATACTACAATTATTTATCCAATTCACTTGTTACTACAAATGTTGATGGACAGTTAGGCTGATTTCATGATTGTTATTGTGAATAGCATTGTAGTGCTGGCTTGCTTGTGGACAAGGGTGACAGCAACATGAGTGACAACAGCGGCTAACATCCATTGGCTCCATGCCATATGCCAGATGTTATGAATTTATTACTACTAATCCTTACAACCAGTCTGAGATATTACTTTCTGCATTTACAAGTCACAAAACAAACGTGGAGAGATAAAATAACTTTTCCAAAGTGACAGTTAGAAAGTAGCATTGCTGATATTGTAATCCTAGTCTGACTCTAAGGCTGAACTTCTGACCATCATGTTAGAGCTTCTATCCTATAGAAATAGACTCAATTCTGGTCACTGTAGATGCTGGCACAATGCAAAGTTTTATACCATTAATCCCTGACAACTAAAGTTTACATTCAATGGAAAATTTTTCACAATACATACTCATACTTGCATATTTCATGCTGTATAACTATTTCTTATTTATTTATTTATTTATTTATTTATTTATTATACTTTAAGTTCTAGGGTACATGTGCACAACGTGCAGGTTTGTTACATATGTATACATGTGCCATGTTGGTGTGCTGCACCCGTTAACTCGTCATTTACATTAGGTATATCTCCTAATGCTATCCTTACCCCCAACCCCTCTCCACAATAGGACCCAGTGTGTGATGTTCCCCTTCCTGTGTCCAAGTGATCTCATTGTTCAATTCCCACCTATGAGTGAGAACACACGGTATTTGGTTTTCTGTTCTTGTGATAGTTTGCTGAGAATGATGGTTTCCAGTTGCATCCATGTCTCTACAGAGGACATGAACTCATCCGTTTTTATGGCTGTATAGTATTCCATGGTGTATATGTGTCACATTTTCTTAATCCAGTCTGTCACTGATGGACATTTGGGTTGATTCCAAGTCTTTGCTATTGTGAATAGTGCCACAATAAACATACAAGTGCAAGTGTCTTTATAGCAGCATAACTTATAATCTTTTGGGTCTATCCCCAGTAATGGGATGGCTGGGTCAAATGGTATTTCTAGTTCTAGATCTTTGAGGAATCGTCACACTGTTTTCCACAATAGTTGAACTAGTTTACAGTCCCACCAAAGTGTAAAAGTGTTCCTATTTCTCCACATCCTCTCCAGCCCCTGTTGTTTCCTGATTTTTTAATGATTGCCATTCTAACTGGTGTGAGATGGTATCTCATTGTGGTTTTGATTTGCATTTCTCTGATGGCCAGTGATGATGAGCATTTTTTCATGTGTCTTTTGGCTGTATGAATGTCTTCTTTTGAGAAGTGTCTGTTCATATCCTTTGCCCACTTTTTGATGGGGTTGTTTGTTTTTTTCTTGTAAATTTGATTGAGTTCTTTGTAGGTTCTGGATATTAGCCCTTTGTCAGATGAGTAGATTGCAAAAATGTTCTCCCATTCTGTAGGTTGCCTGTTCACTCCGATGGTAGTTTCTTTTGCTGTGCAGAAGCTCTTTAGTTTAATTAGATCCCATTTGTCAATTTTGGCTTCTGTTGCCATTGCTTTTGGTGTTTTAGACATGAAGTCCTTGCCCATGCCTATGTCCTGAATGGTGTTACCTAGGTTTTCCTCTAGGGTTTTTATGGTTTTAGGTCTAACATTTAAGTCTCTAGTCCATCTTGAGTTAATTTTCATATAAGGAGTAAGGAAAGGATCCAGTTTCAGCTTTCTACTTATGGCTAGCCAATTTTCCCAGCATCATTTATTAAATAGGGAATCCTTTCCCCATTTCTTGTTTTTGTCAGGTTTGTCAAAGATCAGATGGCTGTAGATGTGTGGTATTATTTCTGAGGGCTCTGTTCTGTTCCATTGGTCTATATCTCTGTTTTGGTACCAATACCATGCTGTTTTGGCTACTGTAGCCTTGTAGTATAGTTTGAAGTCAGGTAGCGTGATGCCTCCAGCTTTGTTCTTTTAGCTTAGGATTGTCTTGGCAATGCAGGGTCTTTTTTGGTTCCATATGAACTTTAAAGCAGTTTTTTCCAATTCTGTGAAGAAACTCATTGGTAGCTTGATGGGGATGGCATTGAATCTATAAATTGCCTTGGGCAGTATGGCCATTTTCACGATATTGATTCTTCCTATCCATGAGCATGGTATGTTCTTCTATTTGTTTGTGTCCTCTTTTATTTCACTGAGCAGTGGTTTGTAGTTCTCCTTGAAGAGGTCCTTTACATCCCTTGTAAGTCAGATTCCTAGGTATTTTATTCTCTTTGAAGCTATTGTGAATGGGAGCTTATTCATGATTTGGCTCTCTGTTTGTCTGTTACTTGTGTATAAGAATGCTTGTGATTTTTGCACATTGATTTTGCATCCTGAGACTTTGCTGAAGTTGCTTATCAGCTTAAGGAGATTTTAGGCTGAGATAATAGGGTTTTCTAAATATACAATCATGTCATCTGCAAACAGGGACAATTTGACTTCTTCTTTTCCTAGCTGAATACCCTTTATTTCTTTCTCTTACCTGATTGCCCTAGCCAGAACTTCCAACACTATGTTGAATAGGAGTGGTGAAAGAGGACATCCCTGTCTTGTGCCAGTTTTCAAAAGGGAATGTTTCCAGTTTTTGCCCATTCAGTATGATATTGGCTGTGGGTTTGTCATAAATAGCTCTTATTATTTTGAGATACATTCCATCAATACCAAATTTATTGAGAGTTTTTAGCATGAAGGGCTGTTGAATTTTGTTAAAGGCCTTTTCTGCATCTATTGAGGTAATCATGTGGTGTTTGTTTTGTCTTTGGTTCTGTTTATATGCTGGATTACGTTTATTGATTTGTGTATGTTGAACCAGCCTTGCATCCCAGGGATGAAGCCCACTTGATCATGGTGGATAAGCTTTTTGATGTACTGCTGGATTTGGTTTGCCAGTATTTTATTGAGGATTTTTGCATTGATGTTCATCTGGTATATTGGTCTAAAATTCTCTTTTTGTGTTGTGTCTCTGCCAGGCTTTGGTATCAGGATGATGTTGGCCTCATAAAATGAGTTAGGGAGGATTCCCTCTTTTTCTATTGATTGGAATAGTTTCAGAAGGAATGGTACCAACTCCTTCTTGTACCTCTGGTAGAATTCGGCTGTGAATCTGTCTGGTTCTGGACTTTTTTTGGTTGGTAGGCTATTAATTATTGCCTCAATTTCAGAGCCTGCTATTGGTCTATTCAGGGATTCAACTTCTTCCTGGTTTAGTCTTGGGAGAGTGTAAGTGTCCAGGAAATTATCCATTTCTTCTAGGTTTTCTAGTTTATTTGTGTAGAGGTGTTTATAGTATTCTCTGATGGTAGTTTGTATTGCTATGGGGTTGGTGGTGATATCCCCTTTATCGTTTTTTATTGCGTCTATTTGATTCTTCTCTCTTTTCTTCTTTATTAGTCCTGCTAGCGGTCTATCAATTTTGTTGATCTTTTCAAAAAACCAGCTCCTGGATTTATTGATTTTTTGGAGGGTTTTTTGTGTCACTATCTCCTTCAGTTCTGCTCTGATCTTAGTTATTTCTTGCCTTCTGCTAGGTTTTGAATGTGTTTGCTCTTGCTTCTCTAGTTCTTTTAATTGTGATGTTAGGGTGTCAATTTTAGATCTTTCCAGCTTTCTCTTGTGGGCATTTAGTGCTATAAATTTCCCTCTACACACTGCTTTAAATGTGTCCCAGAGATTCTGGTATGTTCTATCTTTGTTCTCATTGGTTTCAAAGAACATCTTTATTTCTGCTTTCATTTCATTATGTACCCAGTAGTCATTCAGGAGGAGGTTGTTCAGTTTCCATGTAGTTGAGCGGTTTTGATTGAGTTTCTTAGTCCTGAGTTCTAGTTTGATTGCACTGTGGTCTGAGAGACAGTTTGTTATAATTTCTGTTCCTTTACATTTGCTGAGGAGTGCTTTACTTCCAACTATGTGGTCAATTTTGGAATAAGTGTGATGTGGTGCTGAGAAGAATGTATATTCTGTTGTTTTGGGGTGGAGAGTTCTGTAGATGTCTATTAGGTCCGCTTGGTGCAGAGTTGAGTTCAATTCCTGGATATCCTTGTTAACTTTCTGTCTCGTTGATCTGTCTAATGTTGACAGTGGGTGTTAAAATCTCCCATTATTATTGTATGGGAGTCTAAGTCTCTAAAGACATGCTTTATTAATCTGGGTGCTCCTATATTGGGTGTATATATATTTCTGATAGTTAGCTCTTCCTGATGAATTGATCCCTTTACCATTATGTAATGGCCTTCTTTGTCTCTTTTGATCTTTGATGGTTTAAAATCTGTTTTATCAGAGACTAGGATTGCAAACCCTGCTGTTTTTTGTTTTCCATTTTCTTGGTAGATCTTCCTCCATCGCTTTATTTTGAGCCTATGTGTGTCTCTGCATGTGAGATAGGTCTCCTGAATACAGCAAACTGATGGGTCTTGACTCTTTATCCAATTTGCCAGTCTGTGTCTTTTAATTGGACCATTTAGTCCATTTACATTTAAAGTTAATATTGTTATGTGTGAACTTGATCCTGTCATTATGATATTAGCTGGTTGTTTTGCTCGCTAGTTGATGCAGTTTCTTCCTAGCGTCGATGGACTTTACATTTTGACATGTTTTTGCAATGGCTGGTACCTGTTGCTCCTTTCCATGTTTAGTGCTTCCTTCAGGATCTCTTGTAGGGCAGGCCTGGTGGTGACAAAATCTCTATGCATTTGCTTATCTGTAAAGGATTTTATTTCTCCTTCACTGATGAATTTTTTGAATTTCCAGCTTTTCTGCCCTGCTTTTCCCCCATCTTTGTGGTTTTATCTGCCTTTGATCTTCAATGATGGTGACGTACTGATGGGGTTTTGGTGTGGGTGTCCTTTCTGTTTGTTAGTTTTCCTTCTAACAGTCAGGACCCTCAGCTTCAGGTCTGTTGGAGTTTGCTTGAGGTCCACTCTAGACCCTGTTTGCCTGGGTATCAGCAGCCGAGGCTGCAGAAGATAGAATATTGCTGCACAGCGAGTGTTGCTGTCTGATTCTTGCTCTGGAAGCTTCGTCTCAGGGGTGTACCCCGCCGTGTGAGGTGTGAGGTGTTGGTCTGCACCTAGTGGGGGATGTCTCCCACTTAGGCTACTCAGGGGTCAGGGACCCACTTGAGCAGGCAGTCTGTCTGTTCTCAGATCTCAGCCTCCATGCTGGGAGATCCACTGCTCTCTTCAAAGCTATCAGACAGGGGCATTTACATCTGCAGAGGTTTCTGCTGCTTTTTGTTTAGCTATGGCCTGTCCCCAGAGGAGGAGTCTATAGAGGCAGGCCGACCTCCTTGAGCTGTGGTGGGCTCCACCCAGTTCGAGCTTCCCGATGGCTTTGTTTATCCACTCAAGCCTCAGCAATGGCGGGCACTCCTTCCCCAGCCTCGCTGCTGCTTTGCGGTTAGATCTCAGACTGCTGTGCTAGCAATGAGGGAGGCTCCGTGGGTGTGGGACCCTCTGGGCCAGGTGTAGGATATAAAATCCTGGTGTGCCGTTTGCTAAGACCCTTGGTAAAGCGCAGTATTAGGGTGGGAGTTACCCGATTTTCCAGGTGTTGTGTGTCTCAATTTCCTTTGTCTAGGAAAAGGAATTCCCTTCCCCCTTGCACTTCCCAGGTGAGTCGATGCCTCATCCTGCTTCAGTGTTGGCTGGTCGGGCTGCACCCACGGACCAGCGCCAACTGTCCAACATGCCCCAGTGAGATGAACTCGGTACCTCAGTTGAAAATGCCGAAATAACCCATTTTCTGTGTCGCTCACGTTGGGAGCTGGAGGCTGGAGCTGTTCCTATTTGACCATCTTGGGAGCACCCCCAACTATTTCTTAAAGTTCTTCTTAAAGTTACAATTTGAGGAATTGGGCTAAAAAATGTAAAGTATACATCAGTTTGTAGATTACAATTCTCCTATTTCTTTCTCCCAGTTGCAAATAAGAAAGGCAAGTCTTTTGAGTATATGTGTAGTTTCAGAGAATGAATACATTTTAATCTAAAATATACCACAGTTTAATAAGACTTGCCCAGAAAACGTTTTGATTTTTACTGTTGCTGAGACTCTGTCTGTTCAAATCAGATAAAGGATTTAAGCCATTTATAATTAGATCCCCAGTCCGCTTACTGGATCTTCGCAAATTTAGGCAAGGTGGTAAAAAATAATCTTTCTTTTCTGATGTGACAGCCTTTGCAGAAATTGGAAGAAGAATATGACTAAACTGAAGCTGAGACATTATAAAGGGGCTCACCAGTAAGGAGTTGGGCTGCAATAATATACATCTTTTTTTTTTTTTTTTTAAAAGGCAACATATACGTATTCCATTCCACAAACAAAGCAATAAACACTGAATTTTGTTCTGCTGCCCAAGTCATGTTTTCAGAGACCTTGACCATTACTTTGGTCACCAGTCATATCCATCTTTAGGATCAATGCAAAGATTATGTGAATATCACACTTGAGAAAGACCAGAATGGGTTCTTCTTCCATTATCTCTTCTTTGTCTTCACAACCTAGTTTATCCACTTCTTTATTTTTATTGACTGGCATAAAATATTCTTAATTTCATGGAAACATTTGAATGAGTTACAACAAATCCAAACAAGTTATTATACACCAATTATGACTATTGACCTAGACTTTTTATAATAGTTTTCCATAAAAATATAAACTCACATCAAAATTTTAGCCTGGATCTATGAAATAGAGGAGTAGTAGAAATAAGATTAAGTTCGATCTGATTTCTGATGTCTTGCTTTCCTTTTCTAGCTTGGAGGCTTTGAATTGGAATCACTGTTGTAGGTACCTTCTGCAACTAAGGTACAAGGCATAGCAAACCAATGAGACCAAAACCAGCCAAGCTATTTGTGTTCTAAGCCTAGGTTATTGTAGATATGACTTCCTATTTAGTTCTTTAAGATGTTACAAATCAGCTTAGTTCTTCTGAAAGTATGGCTTTAGGAAATGGCAAACATGAAACTATTTCTACAGGCAAAGGTGAAAGACCAGAGCTATCCAATACAAATTTCTGCCTGGATGGGAATGTTTGCTTTCTGTGCTGTTCCAATACAGTAGCCACTAAATTCATGTGCCTTTTGGGCACTCAAAATGTAGCTAGTGTGATTAAGGAACACTAATTTAATTTTATATTTAAGTTTAAATAGCCACATGTATGGCTAGTAGATACTGTTAGTGCAGACTTAACCTGGTATCATTCACATAACATGTATGCTCCAAGACCAAATATTAGAATTCTTATACTTAAATTAAGTGAATTGGTCAAATTTCTGTTGCAAATTAAGAAGCATCATCATGGAGGCAGTTTGTTGACAACCGAAGGTCTTATTCTTCACAGACCTCTTGGTTAGGCCTGTTCCTCCAGGTTGTCTTTACTTTGTTCTTGATTGGGGTGCGGGGTGGGGAGAGAGTGAATATGTAACTCTCTATGTGAGTGTGATTTCTAGGGTACTGTGGCAATTTTCTATTAGAGAACCTCCTAGACTGAAATTTGCTTGCATCTGAGGTTTATAATCAATATGCTACACACTTATCTGATTTTTCAATCCTTTCATAGAATGATTATGTCCTGTGACTTACCACTGAATGTTTTTTGCAGAAAATAAGTAAATAACCTTCTCAAGGTTGCAATTTTTCAAAAAAAAATTGCTGTTTCAAATCTGAGAAATTCTATGTGTTAGTCATTAGGGCACTGCCTCAGGTATTTCTGGTTTATTCTCTTCTGGTTAAAGTTGTACTTTCAAACCCTATCCTGGTTGGATGGGGCCATGTGACCATTCTGGCCGATGACTTCTTAGATGAAGCTACTTCAGCTATTTCACACCACTTTCAAGTCAAGCATTTATAGCTGGTGCAGGACACTGTAGAGCTCTCTTTTTCCTCTGGCACAGCAACTGGCAATGTTAAAGATGGTGCCCATTCCATCAACCTGGGACCCTGGATGACTAAAATGAGCTTGAGCTGAAACCTCTGTCACTTGTAATGGACATATAACACAGAAGATAAATAAGTCTTTGGTATTTCAAGTCAGTAGGCTGATACACATTGAAGTGAGAGCTAAAGTAAGTATTGTGAATAGAAAATAGGAAAAATAGGTGAAAATAGCAGTGGAACTCTGGGAGGGATAAATTATCAGAAGTTGAATTCAACTGATCTCATATTTGTCAACAACCTGCATGGTACTAGATGAGGACATCAAATAAGCTTGGAAACCTTTGTGAAACAGCCCATTTGTAGAGCCCTGGATGAAATGTTTTCTAAATAAACATCAGTGCACTTTTCTTTACATAGTGACATAGGTGCTGACTATCAATGATGGGGCCCAGGAGCTTCAGAATAAATTGTTCCCATGTTAAAAGGCTATGCAGACAGCACCTTGACCTGTAGCCAAGATCAGTTGAAGAGAGTCTACTGGATCAGCAGACTTATGTTTTGATGAGCATTTCTTAATTTCAAAGAGCAATCTAAACAATGGAAGGAAGATAAATGGCTAGAGGTAGGATGTTGGCAAAGATATACATGGAATTTCACACAATTCCTATTTCTCATCCTAAAGCCTAGGCTTGACATTTGTCTAACAATGCTCATGCTAACAGATCTAATAGACTCTAAGGCATATGGTGATAAAATCAGGGTATTTTTATAATTAAACCCTAGTTTCATTAATATGATCTATTGAAGGAATCACATAAATTGTTCTTTTCAGGAAGAAACATAAAAATTATTTTGCATCACATTCAGTGCTTTAGGTATAATGTACTCTTAGTGATTAATTACTATCAATAATACTAATTAATAGTAACTAATTATGGATATGATATACTGTAACACTCTTACTAATGGTCTCATTTATAACAACAATAATAATGGTAATAATTAATAGCTCTTATATTGATGCCCTTTCTATTCCTGAGTCATTGTAGTAAACGTTATATATGAATTATCTCACTTAGTCCTAAAACACTTTAATTTCTACTTTTAAAAAAAGGAGATAATTTCTGAAAGTTTAGGGAACCTGCTGCCGGCCAAACTGCTCACAAGTGATTGAGCTCATATTTGAAGTTTGGGCTGTATGAATCCAAGAACTATGTTCCTAATGTTACACAAAATACCTCTTTTTTAGGGCTAAGATTTAGAATATAAAATTTAATATGACCTAAACCTTAACTGTATTTAGGCTACCTTTTTACACAGGGGCACCACAAATTAAAATAATTGAGAAATAAATTTAAAAAACAATTTTAATTTCTATACTGAGAATATTGCTACTGAGAATATTTTTTAATGAGAATATTGAGGACACATGTTTATGACATGTTCACATGTTCCTAAATGCAGCTTCAAGGACCCTGAGTGTGTCTGACCAGGGGTAGGCTTATCTGGAAATTTCTACTTCTTCATATATCTCTCTGGATTTACAGATAATGATTTAGCAGGCAGGCAAACGGCTTTCTTGTACTACCTCTGGGCAATTATGAGACCTGAGACAAGTTTCCACACCTTCTTGGATTTCATTTTCACTCATTTGTAAAATTCGGGATGGGCTGACTCTGAGGTCGTTCCAGTGTTAATATTCTCTTATGTCTCTCTCTCTCTTACATCCTGATGTCGCAAAACTTCTTTTTAACTGACAGCTGAATCTGTAGATGGGCCAGCCAGAAATTTTCCTGGGGTACCAATTTATAAGGGTATGTGGTGGATTCATAGTATATCAGTTTTGCTAAGCTGGAACTGATGGTCCCAGAATTCCCTTCCATATATAGCGCCAGGATGGGTGAACCACAAAAGTTGTGAAAAGGGGAAAGTGAAACAGCAGTTATATTCCTTTTATTTCCAAGAGGTCAGTGCCAGCCAGGCCATGAAGTGCTGTTGCCTCTAATGCACGTTGTCTTTTCTTTGCTGGCTTACCTGTGGGCATGTAGAACTCCAACCCTCTTTCAGTTTTTCTGACTCATGGGTCAGGTATAGGTTTAGCTCTGTGACAAAGCGGGCCACTCCTTCATTTCACTCTCATCACCTAAGTGAAAGGCTCAGAGGCAGTGAGAGTCCCATGCAGATTCTCATCCATTCTCATGGGTTCCAGCCCAGCCCTGCAGGGTTCCTTTAGAGTTTGCTTCTTCCATTTCACATTCTTCCATGCCCAACTGCCAGCCCCAGCTGACTTTCCCAGCTGCAGAAGCCATAGCTCAATAGATTCTTTAGCCCACAATCGTCTAAGACCAAATACCTATAATAAATCTCTTATTATATAAATCTCCTAGTGGTTCTGCTTCTCTGATCAAACCCTGACTAATATACGTTGCTGAAACAGCTTTGGAGAGAGAATTAGATGGAGAAAATAGCATCTAGCTGAGCTCTTGTCAGGAAAATAATGTGTGTGATTGAACAGGATTTTTGTTAAGCTATTTTGGGGGACTGTTTAAATGAGAAAACTGGGGTAACAAATTGTGTTTAACTAAGCTGCCTTTTAAGAAAGGGAGTCTAGTTCAGTTCAGGGCTTCTGTTTTTCATCTGAATGAGGATGCAAGTTAGAGGGTCAGAACTAAATTGGCCAGGACGCTCCAGTGACCTCTTTTCTTTAGGCAGAGCTCCGAATCTTCTCCAAACACATAGTTAAATCTATTTTAAGACTAGTGGCTTAAAGGGCTTTCAAATTATTAGGCTGCCGGAGGCAACTTCATGTCTTGTATCTCTGAAAGCCAGTTGCTATTTCTACTTCACCAATGCCCTAAGCTCTGTGATAATTTTTTTTTTTTTTAATGACACCTTTTGCAACAATTAAGAAAGCAAATTTTCTTCTGCTTTTGGAGTATTAGGATGAACAGTTTAGCCCTACTCTGCAGTAAACCACTCTCAAACACTTTCTATTCTTTCAGACATAATATGAGTTTCTTTGTCAGCTCATTGAAGAGTGAGGATTATGAAAGTTTTTTTTCACGTGGCTAGGCTATGGTGCCCACTTACTGGGTCAAATAGCAATCTAGATGTTTCTGTGAAGGTATTTTTAGATGTCAGTAGACTCTTGGGACTTCTTGTACAATCAATATTTTGTTTCTTGGTTTGAGTAAACCTTCAAAAGTTTCAAATTCCAGGAAAATAATATAGGAATTGTGAGGCTTAGGCATCCCTCATTGCATGGTGCTAATTCAATTAGTTCTTTTGTCCTGTCACCAACAGAAGTTTTGAAAGATTGTGGAGGAGGAAAATTCACAAATTTAACTTTAATAGCATACGTTAAAATAAACATAATGATGGTGAATCATGATAGAAATTTGGACACTCACTTTTTTGTGTGATTTAAGGAGCTGTTCACCCTCAGGGGTGAATGGCAATTAAAGACATGTAGAGTAATCTTGCAACACTTTATAAACATTTATGCATTGGCAGAAATTGTGTTTTGCCTGTAAAAATTTCAGTGACCTCTTTATTCTCTTTCTCAGGTTTTCTAGAGTCCGTGTTTATAATAGACTAACCAGCTCCCTCAGCCTTTCCGTCCAATGTGGACAAAAACATAAAAGGAATTGAAAAGCAAGGCAAAGTATGCTGGTAGTCCTAGGCCTATCGTTTAGTAATAATACCATATTTTCTTTTTTTCTAGCACTTGGTGCTTTGTGCACATCACTTCTGCATCTGTTGTCTCATGTGACAATTAATTTTTATGTGTTGACATGGCTAGGCTATGGTGCCCAGTTGCTGGGTCAAATAGCAATCTAGATGTTTCTGTGAAGGTATTTTTAGATGTCAGTAGACTCTGAGTAAAGCAGATTACCCTTATAATGTGAGTGGCCCTCAGCCAGTCAGTTGAAGGTCTTGAGATCAAAGACAGAGGTCCCTCGAAGAGAAAAGAATTCTGTCTCCAGACTGTCTTCAGCCTCAAGGCTGCACCATCAACTTTTACTGGAATTTCTGGGGTGCCATCCTGCTCTACAGATTTTGGACTTGCCACCCCCCCACAATTTGTGAGCCTATCCCTTAAAATAAATCTATCTACAGCTATGCCTTTCATACATATACCCCTATTTTTATCTTCATCTCTCTCTCTCTAAGATTTATCTCCTAGTGGTTCTGTTTCTCTGGAGAAATCTGACTTATACAGGTCACTTAAAAACCACGTCATCAGAAAGATGGGTAAGAGCATCGCCTTTTGAGTCAAAAAGTTCTAGGGGTGAAATTCTGGCTTTGCAACTTATCAACTTTCTGATCTGTGAGAATTTAAAAAAAAACTTTTATAATCCTCACTCTTCAACAGCTGTAAAATAGGAATAATAAAAATAACATTCGTTAGAATTTTACTATATGCCAAACAGTGTATTAAATGCCTCACACGCATTATTTCATTTTAGCAACAACCCTATTAAGCAGTGAGTGTGGCTGGCCACGCTGGCATCTTAGGCAGTCACCATTTGCATCTTAGGCAGTCACTTATCTGTAAGGAACTGATCTTCCTCCTACCGACCCCACCTGTGTACATGCTCTTGTGTGATGAGCAGGTGTCAAGGTATCAGCTCCGCTCTCCCATGAGTGACTCAGACCCCTGCTATTCACTGTGCTGGTCTCTCCAGCAGTTGTGGGGGTTGGCGGTTTTGCCTGATTTATCCCAGATCCAAATTCTACCGTTTACTTGAACATTTACCTGAGCTTATTAAATAGATCTCACCATCATCGAAGAAAAAATGGCAAATAAATCTCATTCACTTTTCCCTGAAGCTGGTTCAGACTGCAGAAATCTCTTATATTATCCAATAGTGGGCTCTGATCACATCTGGGATTGAAGATGCTCCAGCTGCTTTTCTCTCTAAGATCAAAGTTATTTTTTGACAACACATGCTGACGAATCCAAACTGATGCCAGTAACTGTTTATAGCTTCTCTGGGTGCAAACATAAATATTTTAGACGACTGCATCCATTTCCTATCGCTGTGGAAGAACCCATTTCTCTTACTCTAAAGGAACTGAAAATTGTTAGACCTCTCACCTCCTGTGTGTTCAGAAAGCCAAACTTCTCTCTTTTCTGCCAATATTCCAAGACCCTAAGAGGCCTCCATAGAAAACTTACATTCACAAGAGTGAGCATCGTATTGATGCTATGTTGCTTTTTTTATTTTCCTAAGTCTACTATGCAGTGTTTCTCCCTACATTCCCCATTTCTATTTTCAATTTTGTATGTATTGGACTGGACAATTTACCAGAGATGTCACTCAGTTTCTATTCCTAAGTAAGAACTTAACTTCTTAGATATTCTTTCTAACCCTCAAATCGCTTTTAAAAAACCGGATCATAAATAACAGCTATTTTCAAAGTTCTCTTACATGCATTACCTCATTTAATGCACAAAATTTTCCAAAAGGAAATTACTCATAAATTCATTCTTAGAGATGTTATTCAGCATACCCCAAGTCAGACTGATGAAGAGTGGCGGGGCTGGATGTAATAGAGTTTCATTGCCCATAAGCAGGGCCTGGGAGCGTGTGACCACCCCGATGGCTCTTAGCCAACACCTGCCTGGGCTGGATTGTGAAATCCCAGCATCCTTGATTCAGACTGAGATGATTTTGAGGGGTAACTTCCACTCCAGCATGCCCCTTTGGGACTGGACTGTATTTTTCCTCATCAAACCTTTTGCTTGAGGTCATGCCCTTGCTTGGCTTCTTCCCTACTTTGTTTTCCTTCTTTTGGTCCCTTAAAAGTTTCCTGGGGATCCCATTCTTAATGAACAACTTGCACACAAATTCTTTCTCAGGAGCTGATACTGGGTATCCTCACCTAAGACACCAACCAATAGTGCTTGATATCAGAGCTCAAGCTCTTACACATGATCCAATTTGAGATTCATCCTAAAATGGTGCCAATTATTCTTCCTTATAAGAGAAAACCTTAATTATAGGCAAATGTAATTAGATGGATAATGTGTACACACATTCCTTCCTTTACTGTGTATTTATTAAGTACTTAATAGGTGCCAGATTTAATCTAGGTACTGGTGATACAATGTTAAATGAGATAGCAAAGTCTCTATTCTCATGGCTTTACATTCTAATACTAGAATATAAGTAAAAAGGAAAAAAGGAACAAGATAATTGCTGATAGGATCAGTGGTATGAAGCAAGTAAAATGGAGTTATGAAGTAGCAGAAGGGAAAGGGCTGATTTTCACAGGGTGCTCAGGAACGTGTACTGGCATGAGGCAGTGATATTCTCTGTGACACTGAAATGAAAAGAAGGAGCTGGATGTGCAAGAATATGGTGCCATACAGAGAAATAAGTAAATCTGAACTCCTAAGTGGGAGCAGCCTTGGAGAGTTGAAAGAACAGAGAGAAGGCCAGAGTGCCTGCGGTATATTGAGAGGTGGGAAGGAAGGAAGCTGAAGAGAGTGAAGAATAAGTGGAGGCAAGATTATGGAAGGGCTTTGTAAACCATGCTATGGGGTTCAGGTTTTATTCTCTGGGTCATCCCTGGAGGTTTATAGTTTAGAAAGATCATTCCAACTGTGCTTCTGAGAATTGAAGATGAAGAGACAAAAGTGGATGCAGGGACCATTAACCAGGGTATGGCTGATAAAGAAAAATGGAAGTGGCCTGGACTCTCGGACTCTGCTGGCCCCTATAGATATAGAGACTGAGATAGCTTTGGATTTTCAGGTAGGGCTGCCAAGACATGGAGACAGATTGGGTTTGGTGAGTGAGAGGGTAGAGCTTGCGAGGATTATTTTGTGCATTTGGGGTTCAAGCAACTGAGCAGATGTGTGGCCATTTATAAGATGGGGAAGCCTGGGGGAGAAACAGCTTTGGGGATAAGAAAAATTACATTTGTGTAAGCGTAGAAATATAATAGTTATTATATACCCTTGGTTTTATAAAATTCAAAATGTGATTCAGTTCCCATAACCTTTAATGAAGAAATTTGTGTTGATTAACAGCAGACAGTGCCTTCAGTGTTAACTTTATTGCTTCTACAATGAATAAAGTCATTTCAAGAAGTTTAGTTTTATTCCGCTATCAGGGTGTTCTCTATGGGAAATTATTCCCTGTTGTCTATTCACAATTATACAAGGTCCCATTCTTTGACATGGAAATAAGCAGCAACGCCCACTGAAGTCAGCAATAGAAACTTGGCTTCCATTGCCACGAATTGTGCAGTTCCACACATCCTGAAGATAAGACTTGGAAAGAAAGTCAGGACTGGGCAAAAGTGCCTGGCTCTGGTTTTAAACGCAAGCTCGTATAAATAAATCTCTTATGCATGATACTGATCCTTAAACATTGAGGCATGGCTTTTACAATGAGAAAAAACCATCTCTCATCCCCTAAATGTCAGTGCTTATGTTTCAGTCACTTGGGTTCCAAAAAAACACAATCTTTTAAAGAGAAAAAGGTTGCAGACATTTTCGGTATGTTAAGGAAGATTCCTCAACCTGTTATTGGTGTTAGTGTCCACACACAACTGGCTTCACAAGGTAGGAACTTGTTGCCGAAGTCAGTGAGGTTTGGTTTCTCAATTTATGATACTGGGTTCTGCTGTGGTCATAAGGGTAGTAGCTGATAATCCCATTTCCTCACTGTGTTGAACACTTGGAAGTCGGAAGTCAGCCATAAACCAATTTTCTATTTTTCTTCAGCTTTTCTAGAGTAAAAGATATTTTTTTGGTGTTAGAGATGGACAAGGTTTATAACAAAACTCGTTCTTCATTTCTCCAGAGAAAGCTTCTGTTTTCCAAACAAGTACTTCTTGGTTATTTTACCAGGGAGCGCATGGTGACCATCCTGTAATGTCAGCCCCACGCCAGCAGATGGCAGTCACACCACACCACGCTGTGGCAGTCGGCTAAGCTTGAGAACACCAGGAATCTGTCCTTTTCACAGAGGAAGGGTCTGATGTGCTCTGTGCCATGGCAGGAGGGGTAACAAGCACAGAGATGAATTCCAGAGAACTCACTACATAAGTCTATAAATTTGTCCCTGAACTTGAAGATATTCTCAGTTGGAAAAGGAAACAAAACTGAGTAAAAAAACCAAACCAAACCAAACCAAAACAAAACCTCTGGCTCGGTCTGTCAAAATGAGCTATGAGGTGGACGACCCAAGGTCTTGAGCTTATGCTGGGCTTTGTTTCACTGATACATGGATCAACATAATCATAGTCAGGGAGATGGCATGAAAACAGAATGGCTGAGAAAATAAGGCTGGAATGACTAACTGCAAAAGTATTTTGTTTTCAGGAGGATTAACTGAGTCTGGGGTGGCTGAGTAGGGTAGAGGAAAAACAGAACACACTCCGGGGTGAAATTAGAAATCTTAGAAGAGCTCTTCTTTCTCCCATAGCGGTAACACAGTATTTCCAAGAAATTCTTGATAGTAAGAATAAGGATTTCCCCCAGATGGAAAGGAGACATTGCTGTACTGCAGTCATTCCAGCTTCTACCTCAGCATGCATTTCTGAGTTTCTTCCACCATGACCCTGATGGTTTTGGTTACTCTCTCCTTCCCAATAGTTATATGGTTGCTCTGCTTTTAGTTGAAGATGTGCTGGCTTTGGGATAGGTGTGGGATTAAATGGCATCAAGACGGCATTCCTATTTATTGACCTACAATGTGGTTTCTGTACCTGAGCAAAAGACATATTTTTTCTCTATATTTGAGTTGGTCTCTTGAGACCAGCAAAGCTGTGGAAACAAAGCTTTGCTTAAGGTAAATGGCCACAATCTAGTGTTAGAAAGAAGCCTTAAGTACCATGAAAATGGACCACACAGGTCAGGGATTTCTCAAAATGTTTCTTTTCCCAGGAAAATATTGAAACTAGGACTATTGTGGAACTACACAGTTTATGATTGCCACTTATGAACTACACTAGAATCAAGCTTGAAGGATTCTGAACCATAAGAAACTTCCTCTGGAAATGAATGGGGTAGCTGAGTCCACACGTGTGGGAGGCCAACTGCAGAGCTGGGAGTTGTCACAATTAACTTCCACAGAGAATTCCGTGTTCATTGAATAAGTGATTTAAGTGTGACACTACTGTATGTGCAATGTCTCTTTTCTATCTGGTGGAAATTCTTATTCTTACTGTAAAGAGTTCCTTTGGAAATACTGTGTCATTACACAGTTTATGACCAGTGGGTTATCATAAACTGTGTAACTATCTACAGCTATTTACAGATAGTTGCTGTCTGCAGAGCTATCTGCAAAACTGTGATGAAAAACCATAAAGGCATTCGCAGATTCTTGTTCCTATTGCCCTTTCTATGTTTGTTGAAGGTTGAGGGTTTGCTTATTTTCCATCCTGGTAATTGGATAGTTACATGATCATCCATCCACATTTGAGCAGAGGTTGGATACATATGTCCTCAGTGTTCCAGCCAAGGTTTGGACCGTGGAAAGAGTCCATCTGGGGTACAGACAACGAGGGGGTACATTACCCATACAGAACTTAAATACACAGTAACATTGACTAAAATTTGATCTGCTTTTAAATTGTCACCATGCTCAGAAATTCTTAAGTACCATTAATGAAAGGATCTTTTTCTGGTCTAATTTCCAAACATTTGCTGTGATTGCAGCTGTGTTTCGATAATATATATGCACGCTTCAAATTAGCACATTTAAATCACTTATTTAATAAACATTGAATTCTCTGTGGAAGTTAATTGTGACAACTCCCAGCTCTGCAGTTGGCCTCCCACACGTGTGGACTCAGCTACCACATTCATTTCCAGAGGAGGTTTCTTATGGTTCAGAATCCTTCAAGCTTCATTCTGGTACAGTTCATATTTTTGACCCCCATGGTAGTGTATATTTCTGTATATAGACAATGTATTGGAGATTAACAAAGATAGCTATATTATTTTTTTTTCTTTTCTGAATTATATTTTGTTTCCGGTTTGAAGTTGTAGGCAAAGTTAACCAGACACAAAAATACTTGCAAACAGCCAGAAATGGTTTAATGATGTACCAGAAACAAACTTCAAGCTTGTTCCTTGAAGACTAGTGCATAGAAATAGTGGAAAAGGCTATCAACTATGAAAAATGTAAGGAATTGGACATTACATGGGAAAAAATTCAGATCAGAAAAAATTACCCATAGAAATAACAAAGATACCACTTTCACATTGTCAGAAGAAATCAGAAGTCAGTGTCTGAATGTCCTGATCATTTTCACCAAGATCTGGACATTAGTTCTAAAGCAGAAGGAAAACTTAGAGAAGTTTTTACTAGGTTTAATAGAAGTTTATGATGAATTTCTGTTGAAAGTATTTTAGGGGAATTTTTTTGACTGTAAAAATTTTTGAAAGGGCCTAGACTGATACCAAAAAAACAAAGATATGGGAAGTATGTGATTTCTGGAATTTATTATGAAATGGAATTTTTATGAAACTTTGCCAAGGGTTGGACTTACGTTTAAGAATTTTCTTAGCTGTTTGTGTCTCTGCTGTTTCATGTGAAAGAAATTTCATGAGATTAAAATTAATAAAACATGTTCTTTCATCAACTACCAGGGAATACATGGACAAAAAAGCATTTATTATCTATTGAACATGAATATGTGAAGAAAATTAATTTTGACAAAACTTCTGAAAGATTTGTATATAGTTAAGGCTGGAAAACAGAAACTAGACTAACACAGTAGCTTGCCCCTGTAATCTCAGCACTTTGGGAGGCCAAGGTGGGAGGATTGCTTGAGGCCAGTACTTTGAAACCAGCCTGGGCAACAAAGTAAGATGCTATCACCACATTTTAAAAATTACTCAGGCATGGTGGCACGAGACTGTAGTCTTAGCTACTTGGGAGGCTGAGGCAGGAGAATTGCTTGAGCCCAGGGGTTTGAGGCTGCAGCAGTGAGCAAGGATTGTACCACCTACTCTGCACTCCAGCCTGGATGGATGATAGAGTAATACTCTCTCTCTCTCTCTCTCTCAATAAATAAATAAATAAATAAATAGAAAATAATAGAAACTAGAATTTTATTGTTCACTATTACAACGGACCAATATTGAGGTATATTTTTCCCCTTTAAAAAACACAGCAGTGCAATTAACACAATGTATTACTTTTTTATATTCTTATTTTATTTTTATTTAAAAGTACATTAAGGCATTATATTTTTATTTAAAAATAAATTACGTTGTATAAAAGAAATAAAAACTACCCTGCTTCTATTATATGACCAGATTTTCTTGTGATATGTATTACATGAAATATTCTTTTCCTATCAAAAAAGGGGGTATTAAAATGATTCTCCAGATACCAGTTATGCTAGGTAGAGTATTCCAGTCTTTTACCATATTGATTGATCATACTGGGTTAGGCTATTCTATAGTAACAATTAAACTCTGACATCTCAGTGGGTCAACCCAATTAAAATTTGGGGCTTCCCAGCACAGTCAAATATGGAAGCTCCTGATTGGATGGCAATCCTGGGTGGTTGTCTGAAAGTAGCAGCTCAAGGACCCACCATCTTGAGCCTCTGCCATGTTGTCACTTCAAAGTGACAACTAATGCATACAGAAGGAAAAATGAGAGACAAGAAAATGTTGAAGATCCGACAAAATATTTTATGGACTGGCCTGGAAATAGCATGCATCGCTCTTACTTCCATTCAGTTGGTCCGATTCAGTCATATGACACTAACCGAACTGCAAAGAAGGCTGGAAAATCTATTCTTCCTGAGTGTCGAGGAGGAGGAAACAGGATTGGGAAGCGTCTAGCCAGTTCCGTCACTCCATCTGTGTTCAGCCTACTCTCTTTGCATTTGTCTGCCATTGCCATAGCTCGTTAGACGGTGTCTGCAGTCTCCTTGTTACCAACTGTATGATAGAGTACTACTAAACAGCCAGTGGTTTTCATATCAAGCAAGTGAACTCCTTTTTTTCCAAATAAAATATTCTCCATAAATGAATGCATTAAAAATTGATAAATACTTTGCTGTTCTGGTTGGAGGAGGAATGAACATTCAGAAACATTTCATTCATCTTTTCATTAATTCACACACACTTCCTCCTCCCTTCCCATCCCAGCCATTCCTGGAATCCTCTGTTACTTTTCTGTAATTCCTGGGCTCTTATTAACAGAAGCTGAAAACCATTGCAATGGGCAGAGTTGGGCCATGGAAGCTCTTTGAACAGGGAATGTTGTTTAGAGAGATCCAAGTTTAAGCTGCCTCCCCCTGCCCAATACTCTTCAACTTCATATTATTCAGTTCTACTCAACGCTCCTTGAAAGACTCCTACCCATTTAAACCTTTATATTCATAAAATACAGACTTTTAATATGGTTCTTAATATTAAGTTGTTTTTATTCACTCAACACTGAGTGCCAGGCATCAGGAAAACTATGATAGGAACTCTAGCCTCAAGGGAAATAATTTTCATAATTCAAAATTAAATTAAAATATTTAAATATAAAGTTGAGTATACAATGTGATCTTTATAATGTAGAAAGAACCACTTTCTCCAAATCTAAAGGTATATGTTGAGTCTTCTGTTTATTTATCCTAACCCATTAGGTGGGCTCAAGTCCCACCAAAAGTAATGAAGCCAAAAGACTGCCTCAATTGCCAGGAGCCCAAGCTAATCTGCAAAAACCACCATACCAGGGGACGGAGCCTCCTACCAGTTTTGAGGTTTCTTTCCATGCAAGAGAGGCCACTTGGAACAGCAGGCGTGCCAACAAGAATGTTAGCATGTTTAGTTTATCTGTGCAGGCAGGTTTCTACCACGAGCATGCAGGCTTGAATTCTCTTTTGTATAACCTATACTTGTGAATTCTCCATTACCTCTCTCAAACCTCTGTACTAGGCAGAGAGTACAATCTATTCCACTCAATTTACTGCTCACTTCATTTGCATGGGGCTTTTTTTTTTTTTTTTATAATATTATTGACATGAGGCAGAGGTTTATAACCATGGTGCTAGTTTTGTGCAGCAAACATATGATCACCTTTTTAGAGACCTTTGCCCTATTTGACTCTGACCAAACCCTTCCTATTTAAACATATTCTTGTGATTCCAGGAATATGAATATAGTTCTCTGAGAAATTTAGACACATCACAGCTAAACTATTTCCAACTTGGCGCTTTTATCAACTTGAAATTATTTTCAACTGGAACAAGTCTGAAATTGCTAATTCAATCAGTATACAACTTGCAATAACTTAACATGCACGGTATACCAACTGTCTTCACTGTTGTCAGAACAAAGTATAGGCAGAACATCCTTGTGTAAACATGAATTTTACCACATGCTTTATTTCTATGTAAGATTAAATAATATTTTTTCTTTATTTTGTTAATGTGGTGAATAACATTGACTGATTCCAAAATATTAAGCTAACCTTTCATTCCTAGAATAAACCCAACTTTGTTGAGCTGTTTAATCTTTATAGATCATATATCTTTTGTACTACTTTAAAAGAGAAATTGACCAGAATTTTTTTTCTCCTAATGCTCTGTCTGGCCTATTATAAAGTTTATGCTGGTTGCATAAAATGAATGGGAAATAATTTGTTTTCTTTTTTAAATGGTTGATATAGTTCTCAGTGATTCCCTCTAGACGTGGAATATTTTTAGTTTGAAAAGATTTTAAATTATGGTTTCAATATCTTTAACAATATAAAATTATTCTGATCTATATCAGATAAATAATATTTGTGACTAAAATTATTGTTTATCTGAAATTCAGATTTAACTGCATTTCCTATATTTAACTGGCAGCTGCATAATGTCGTCATTATATTTTGCATGTCTGAATGAGTAATGGTTGTCCCTTTTCTCACTATTGTAGTTATTTGTGCCGTTTCTCTCTTTTTTCTTGATTAGTCTCACTAGAGGCTCATCAGTTTAATTAGTCTTTACAAATAACTTACTTTTGGTGTGTTCATTGTCTTCACAGTATGTTTTCCCATTAATTTCTATCTCATCTCTTCCCTTTTTTCATGTGTTGCATTTAGTTTGCACATCTAACTTCTTGAATGGATAATATGATCTTTGATTTTCAGCATTTTTTTCTTTTTAAATATATGAATATAAATTTCTCTTTAAGCATGGAGATATGGTTTCACTGTGTCCCCACCCAAATTTCATCTTGAATTGTAGTTCCCATAATCCCCACATGTCATGGGAGGATGAGTGGAGATACTGAATCATGGGGGTAGTTTCTCCTTTCCTGTTCTCGTGATAGTGAGTTAGTTCTCACGAGATCTGATGGTTTTATAAGGGGCTTTTCCCTTCACTTGTCTCTCATTCTCTCTCCTGCCACCCTGTGAAGAGCTGCCTTCCACCCTGATTGTAAGTGTTCTGAGGCCTCCCCAGCCATGCAGAAATGTGAGTCAATTAAACCCCTTTTCTTTATAAATTACCCAGTCCTGGGCAGTTCTTTATAGCAGCATGAGAACAAACTAATACAGTAAGTTGGTACTGCAGAGAGTGGGGTGCTGCTATAAAGATACCCAAAAATGTGGAAGTAACTTTGGAACTGGGTAACAAACAGAGGTTGGAACACTTTGGAGGGCTCAGAAGAACACAGGAAAATGTGGGAAAGTTTGGAGCTTCTTAGAGACGTGGAGGGCTCAGAAGACAGGAAGATGTGGGAAAGTTTCAAACTTCTGAGAGACTTGTTGAATGGCTTTGACCAAAATGCCGATACTGATATGGACAATGAAGTACAGGCTGAGGTGGTCTCAAATGGAAATGAGGAACTTGTTAGGGACTGGAGTAAAGGTGACTCTTGCTGTGCTTTAGCAAAGAGACTGGTAGTTTTTTTGCCTCTGCCATAGAGATCTGTAGAACTTTGAACTTGGGAGAGATGATATGGGGTATCTGGAAGAAGAAATATTTAAGTGCCAAAGTGTTCAAGAGGAAGCAGAGCATAAAGTTTAGAAAATTTGCAGCCTGGAGATGCAATGGAGAAGAAAAACCCATTTTTCTGGGAAGAAATTCAAGCAGGCTGCAAAAATTTGCATAAGTAATGAGGAGCTGAATGTTCATCACCAAGGTAATAGAGAAAATGCCTCCAGGCATGTCAGAGACCTTCAAGGCAGTTCCTCCCACCACAGGCTTGGAGGCCTAGGAGGGAAAATAGTTTCTGGGGCCAGATCTAGGGCCCTGTGCTGTGTGCAGTCATGAGACTGCATCCCAGCTGCTCTAGCCATGGCTAAAAGGGGCCAAGGTATAGCTCAAGACATTGCTTCAGAGTGTGCAAGCCCCAAGCTTTGGCAGCTTCCACGTGGTATTGGGACTGCAGATATGCAGAAGATAAGAATTCAGGTTTGGGAATTTCCACCTAGATTTCAGAGAATGTATGGAAATGCCAAATTTCTAGGCAGAGGTGTGCTGCCAAGGTGGAGTCCTTATGGGGAACCTCTGCTAGGGCAGTGCAGAAGGGAAATGTGGGGTTGGAGCCCCCACAGAGAGTCCCCACTGGGCACTGCCTAGTAGAGCTGTGAGAAGAAGGCCACCATCCTCCAGGCCCCGGAATGGTAGATATGCTGACGGCTTGCATGACATGCCTGGAAAAGCTGCAGACACTCAATGCCAGCTTGTGAAAGCAGCCAGGACGGGGGCTGTACTCTGCAAAGCCACAGGGATGGAGCTGCCCAAGGCTGTGAGAGCCCACCTCTTGCATCATTGTGACCTGGGTGTGAGACATGGATTCAAAGGAGTTCATTCTGGAACCTTAATGTTTAATGACTGCCCTGTTGGATTTCAGACTTGCATTAGGGCATGTAGCCCCTTTATTTTGGCCATTTTCTTCCATTTGGAATGGATGTATTTGCCCAATGTCTGTACCTCTACTTTATCTGGGAAGTAATTAACTTGCTTTCGATTTTACAGGCTCATAGGCAAAAGGGACTTGCCTTGTCTCAGATGAGACTTTGGACTTGGACTTTTGGTTTAATGCTGGAATGAGCTAAGACTTTGAGGGACTGTTGGAAAGGAAAGATTGTGTTTTGAAAATAAGGACATGAGATTTTGGAGGGGCCAGTGGCAGAATGATATGGTTTGGTTGTGTCCTCACCCAAATCTCATCTTGAATTATAGTTCCCATAATCCCATGTTGTGGGATGGGGCAGGTGGAGATAATTGAATCGTGGGGGCAGCTTTTCCCATCCTATTCTTGTGATAGTTAGTTCTCCTGAGATATTGTGGTTTTATAAAGGGCTTTCCCCTTTGCTTGGATCTCATTCTCTCTCCTGCCACCCTGTGAAGAGGTGCCTTCTGCTATCATTGTAAATTTCCTGAGGCTTCCTCAGCCATGTGGAACTGTGAGTCAATTAAAACTCTTTTCTTTATAAATTATCCAGTCTCTGGCATGTCTTTATTAGCAGCATGAGAACAGACTAATACATATGGTTTTGACTGGAGCATCATGCTCACGGACTTGGATTTTATTTTGTAGGTGATAAGGAGCCGTTAATTGTATGGTGAGGAATGATATATTTCTTTATATTTGCTTTTTGTGAAACATGCAGTTTGCTGTGTTATGAAAACAGTAATTTGGGGAGTGCTATGATCTGAATGTTTGTGTCCCCTGAAAATTCATATATTGAAATCCTAACTCCCAAGATGATGGTAGTAGGAAATGAGGCTTTTGGGAGGTAGTTAGGTAATGAGGATGGAGCCCTCATGAATAGGATCAGTGCCCTTATAAAAAGAGGCTTCAGAGAACTGCCTCACCACTTTCACCATACTAAGACATAGTTTAATAAAGCAGCATCTATGACCTAGACACTGAATCTGCTGGTGCCTTGATCTTGGACTTCTCAGGCTCCAGAATCACGAGAAATAATTTTCTGTTGTTTAAGCCACTCAGTTTATGATATTTTTGTAATAGCAGCCTAAATTAACTAAGACAGGGAGGCAGCCTAAATTAACTAAGACTAGAAATAGAAGAGCTCTTGGTTGATAACAGAATATTGGGGGACAGCCTTTAGGCAATGGGCAGTCAAAGGACACAGTCATTATTATTAAAGAAAGGGATACAGAAGAAGAGACCTCTGGTTCATAGAGCTGAGGCATCAGAGGCTGGGTGAACAAAGCTTCTTCAAGTTCCCCATTTGTAGTTGTGTTTCCATTTAAGGTATTTCACAAGGTTTTTTAATATCAGAATTAATAGCAAACCTATAAAACAATGAATACTTTAAACAACTGTTTTATACATGGCTACACAGCATGCCAGTCCTTTGGCACCCAAGGCATAGCTCAGCTCCACCAGTGACCCCTGGGCCAAATATTTCATTGACACAGATCCTCAAGGATAGGGCTCAACCCTCAAGCACTGGTCATTCTGAATTTTCCTTGATTGACACATCAGTGTAAGCCATGAATTTGAAACCACTTCAATCCCTGGCCTATCCCTTTGTCTTTTAAAAGTTCTCACAGTGAAGTAGATGCTATCTAAAAGGTTTTCAGCAACTTGGAGAAAGACAACTTAAAAGTAAAAGTCAGTTTTCATATCAGATATAGATAATGAAGATCAAAATGTCTTACCTATTTTAAGAGAGAACAGTTGGATTTAACTCGTAACATGTCAAATTCTGTGTTCTTTTTTCATTGAAAGAAAAAAGATTGGCCAGGAAAAAAACTTTAGTGGTTTGTTCAAAGATAAGGCGCTGCATCTTTATCTGAAGTAGAGTAAAAAATGTTTTTCGAGACAAAGCGAATACTTTTTGAATGGCCATCTTTAGAAATTAGCAGAGTTTGAGATATCAGGAGGAATAGAATCAAGTGTTTCTTTCAGAATAAATCAAGTTTTACAAACAGGGCATTGTCCTACCAATTCCCAGTGTTCTAAAAGTCCTACTGCTGTTTCTTTCCTGGCATACTGGGAAGAAGCCCAGGACTTGTTTCCTTTTCACATTTGGTTCTCTAGACTCACTATGTCCAGGGCTGTTCAGTGATATACCTGTGGAAAGGGAAAAATGTCTTCTTCAAAGGAGTCAATTATTTGGTGGCTACAAATTTGGGTGTTTGGGTAGATATTAGCCAATTTCTTATAAAATTTGAAAACTTATTTGAAATTCCCACCAGTATGCTAATTTACAGGAAGTTGACATCTCTGAAAATCTGTGTCCTGCTCCCCCATCCCAAAAAAATCCACGCTATTACAACCATATAACATGGCCCTATCCACACTATGAGATATGTTATGGTTCAAGTTTTAAAGACAGGGATAATTCCATTATACTTAGTGCTAAGATGTCAGTTTAGGTACAATCATACAGTAAAGAAATATATTCTTTCCATGTTTTTATTCACTTGGAAATCCTTATTGTTTTTAAAATCAACACAAACAAATAAAAAGTAAGCCTGTATTCCATTTGACTTGACTGGGTGCAGTGCTTACACCTGTAATCCCAAAGCTTTGGGAATCCAATGAGGGAAGATCGCTTGAGGCCAGCATTTCAAGATCAACCTGGGCAGCAAAGTGAGACCCAACTCTAGAAAGAAAAATAATTTAAAAATTGGACTTACTATCTTCGTTTTTGTTGTAAATTGTCTTGCTAATGATCTAGTAGAGAAAGTTAAGTAAGGAATAGAATTACTAAACTGCCTGTGTTGGTATCAGTGTACTGATTTGCTTTTCCTTTTTTTTTTCAATCTGTTTATCTCTCTGCACATGGTGGCTGGGGATGAAACCTTAGAGATTTGTTCACAAATAAGCCATACTGATGGTTGGGGAGGATACACACCTGTCTATCCATTTATCTGAAATGTATCAATGTTTGGATGGAAACAGAGATGAATAAGATGAAATACCTGCCCTCATGAAGTCCCTGAGAAGTTAAGAGTTAGGAAATCACGTCATATGTGCTAATGATGCAGCCATGTATGAAGTGCAGTAGGTTCAATGGGAATAGAGTAGGAGACAAAAGGCAGAGGGAAATGATGAGAGTTTGAACCAGGATAGTAGCAGTGGTGATGAAGACAGAGAGGCAGATTAAAGTGCTTTTTGGGGAGGAAGATCTCAGAAGCGTAGAGAGTTTGGTTTTGAGTCCTGGAGCTACAACTTTATAGCTTACTGGTTGGGTTATTCATACAAGGCAAGTTTTAAATTCTCTGAATCTCAGTTTTCTCATTTGTAAAATGGGATTGTAGTACCTAAATCATAGAGCTTCTGTGTGCATTAAACAAGTTAATTTGTGAAAAGTTCTTAGTATCTGGTGTTTCAAACATAGTCATTCAGTCCACATTGGCTATTATAATCACTATCAGTACTGGGTGAGCAGTCACACAGTGTAGTTGAGAACACAAGGAGTTTTAAGTCAAACAGAATTTCATTTCAATCTCATACTGCGTTGTACTATCTGTCTGACTTGGGTCAAGTTACTGAGTGTCTCTGAGACTCAGCTTTATCCCCTGTGAAGTGGGAATTATAGCCACTAATTTGTGGGACACTTTTTAATGAAATGAATCAAAGTATAAAAATAATATGGCCCCACATCAAAATGCAATAAATAACTGCTATTATTGGGAGTTGAGAGAGAAGGAGATATTTAGGATGATGTTTTTAGATTTGTAAGATGAGTAGTAGCTGGATAGTCATGATACACAGAGAATATGAAGGAAAAATAGGCTTGTTTAAAGGAAAAAAAGTGAGTTTTATTTTAATCATAGATAGATGTATCTGGTGCTTCTGCTAAGTAGTTTGAGATAAAGATATGGTTGTCAGAAGGGACTCAGGCCTGGAGTTTTAGCTTTGTGTATTGGCAACCTATATGTTGTATTTGATTTCATGGATATGGATTGGGTTTTCCGTAGATGGGTAAAGGATTCAAATTTAGTGTTTCGGAGAAGACTAGCCTTTAAGGGGATAATAGAGAAGAAGAAAGGAGGAATGAAAGAAAGTCAGGCAAGAGGGTTAATATGCATGATGAGACAGGTGAGAGTTGAATTCATGAAGACTTACAGTGACCAAATGTCAAAGGGGAGAAAACTGAAGACAGTGTTCTTTAGATTTGGCCATATAGAGGTCACCTGGTGACTTTCACCTTAGCAGTTTCTGTTTAGCACTGTGGGTGCGAAGCAGGGGAGTAAGAAGAGAATGGGAGCAGAAAGATGAGGATGTGGGCAGTAGGGGCCAAATTCAAATATAACTCCTAACAGGGCATCCCATCAATGCGTGTATATGGCTAGGACCGACTGGACATTCTAGGAATATAGGAAGTTTGTGCATATTGGTGGTGCAGTGCATGGTGATATCAAGGGAATTCAACTTAGCATGTGGAAGAACATGTGGTTCATTGCAAACACTCAATCAATATTAACTCCTGTTACTACTTCCATCATTGTTATTCACTATACACTCTACCGCCTCTCATGTGTACTCTGAGCTACTTCAGGGAACAAGTCGCTACACAGATCGACAAAGCGTAGGAAAAATAAAGAAACTGGCCAAATTTTCCCTATACAGACATTAAATTAGAACAATTTGCTTGTTTTGCAATTTGCTGCTAATAACAACATTCTCCCTCTTTCCAGATCCATTCTAAAGGCTGCTTTCATGTTTCCTAAAATGTCTACCTCTATCTTTATGCTCCCAGAAGGGTCATTGGCAGTATTTTCAACCAGGTTTAACACATACAAAAATGTTAGTATTCCTTTTTAAAGGTGACCCTCAGGTAACTATTTTCATTCCTTCCACCTCAGTCCCCTGTTTTAAGGGTCTCATTATAGTAGACACAAGCCCCCATACACACAAATATACCCCATTTGTATGCTTATAACAAATAATATATTTATAGTTTTAAAAATGATATTATAAATATGCCAAGGATATGGACACTTTGGGATGTTGTTAATGAGAGTGAGAATTACTCTAACCAACCTTCTTCAGGATATGTACATTTTATTTGACCTGGGCAATCCCAATTTGGTAAATACATCTTACAGCTTGAAAAAACATTAAATGCAAAGCTATACTCAGTGATACTTCCTGTATTGTTATTTATAGTGGCACTGGAACTAGAAACAGCCTGAGTATCTCTTATTAGAGAGAAGCTTGACTAAAGTATAGGGCTCTATAATATAGAATATAATGACCAGACAGATATCCATGATATGTTATTAAGAACAAAAGTAAGCAAAAGAGTCATAGGTATAAAATGATCCCATGTTTGAAGTACAATAATATACTTTATTTACACACGTGCATATCTTTGTGTGAACATACGCACTTATTTTGGATATAATTTTTTGGATCACAGAGAACAAGGTAGAAGAATACATACCAAATTGTTAACATTGGTTAATCAGAGTTGATGGAGTAGAAATGGGGTAAAGTGAGATTGTTAACCTTTTCTTCACCACTCTTATATTTAATTGTGAAAACAAGCTTGCATCACTTTTTAAATTAAAAATAAACCCTAACTACAAACCACTGCTCAGTGAAATAAAAGAGGACACAAACAAATGGAAGAACATACCATGCTCATGGATAGAAAGAATCAATATCGTGAAAATGGCCATACTGCCCAAGGTAATTTGTAGATTCAATGCCATCCCCATCAAGCTACCAATGAGTTTCTTCACAGAATTGGAAAAAACTGCTTTAAAATTCATATGGAACCAAAAAAGAGCCCGCATTGCCGAGACAATCCTAAATCAAAAGAACAAAGCTGGAGGCATCACGCTACCTGACTTCAAACTATACTACAAGGCTACAGTAACCAAAACAGCATGGTACTGGTACCAAAACAGAGATATAGACCAATGGAACAGAACAGAGCCCTCAGAAATAATACCACACATCTACAGCCATCTGATCTTTGACAAACCTGAGAGAAACAAGAAATGGGGAAAGGATTCCCTATTTAATAAATGGTGCTGGGAAAATTGGCTAGCCATAAGTAGAAAGCTAGAACTGGATCCTTTCCTTACTCCTTATATGAAAATTAATTCAAGATGGACTAGAGACTTAAATGTTAGACCTAAAACCATAAAAACCCTAGAGGAAAACCTAGGTAATACCATTCAGGACATAGGCATGGGCAAGGACCTCATGTCTAAAACACCAAAAGCAACGGCAACAGAAGCCAAAATTGACAAATGGGATCTAATTAAACTAAAGAGCTTCTGCCCAGCAAAAGAAACTACCATCGGAGTGAACAGGCAACCTACACAATGGGAGAACATTTTTGCAATCTACTCATCTGACAAAGGGCTAATATCCAGAACCTACAAAGAACTCAATCAAATTTATAAGAAAAAAACAAACAACCCCATCAAAAAGCGGGCAAAGGATATGAACAGACATTTCTCAAAAGAAGACATGCATACAGCCAACAGACACATGAGAAAATGCTCGTCATCACTAGCCATCAGAGAAATGCAAATCAAAACCACAATGAGATACCATCTTACACCAGTTAGAATGGCAATCATTAAAAAGTCAGGAAACAACAGGTGCTGGAGAGGATGTGGAGAAATAGGAACACTTTTACACTGTTGGTGGGATTGTAAACTAGTTCAGTCATTATGGAAAACAGTGTGGCGATTCCTCAAGGATCTAGAACTAGAAATACCATATGACCCAGCCATCCCATTACTGGGTATATACCCGAAGGATTATAAATCATGCTACTATAAAGACACATGCACATGTATGTTCATTGCGGCACTATTCACAATAGCAAAGACTTGGAATCAACCCAAATGTCCATCAGTGACAGACTGGATTAAGAAAATGTGGCACATATACACCATGGAATACTATGCAGCCATAAAAAAGGATGAGTTTGTGTCCTTTGTAGGGACATGGATGCAGCTAGAAACCATCATTCTCAGCAAACTATTGCAAGAACAGAAAACTAAGAACCGCATGTTCTCACTCATAGGTGGAAACTGAACAATGAGATCACCTGGACTTGGGAAGGGGAACATCACACACCGGGGCCTATTATGGGGAGGGGGGAAGGGGGAGGGATTGCAATGGGAGTTATACCTGATGTAAATGACGAGTTGATGGGTGCTGATGAGTTGATGGGTGCAGCACAGCAACATGGCACAAGTATACATATGTAACAAACCTGCATGTTATGCACACGTACCCTAGAACCTAAAGTATAATAAAAAAAAAAGAAGAAAAAAAAATAAGCTCAGAGAAGTTCTGAGAAAAATAATAATAATAAAAAAAAACCCTATAAGTAAAAGGAAAAATAGAGCTTTTACTATCATCTAATGAAATTATAAACCATCTATTTGAAACATGTAATTTAAGGGACACAATGAGAAATGAAATGGTAATTATCAAGAGTTGGAGTAATAAACTTAGCTTTGGAGGTCAAGAAAGCCAGCAGTGATTAGTCTCTACTATGAGATTAGAGGAACCTATCTTGCTGTCTTTAAATGCAGCCACTTCTAGAGAGGGTTTTCTATACACATGTGCTTTTGAATTTGATTACTATGGGGTGAATTATTAGGAAGCTCACACATTTGCTGGGATTAGTTTAGTAATTTTAGTGCTCATTAACCATCCAAAAGTGTAAGACTTGAAGGAAGAGTATTCAGATAGTTTAAATGTTGATAGGGCAGTAGTCATGGAAAAGGGGTACTGGAAAGGTTCCCAGTTTACAGCAAGGCTCTGTTCTGGTGGAATTCTTTTTTAGGGGCTGGACTGAAGAAGATATTGGAAGGTCATGGGAGCTCCCAGCAAAGGACAGGGGAACGAATGGAAAAGAATAATAGAGATGTGAAAACCTCAAAAACTTAAGTGAGATCATCCAGCTTAGCAAATGAGAATTCATGGAAAGGAAAAGGAGAGAGGGTAACAGGGGTCGAGAAAAGAGAAGTTAGTACTATTTGTGCTTGGGCAGCCAAATCAGTGAGAAACTATAGACAGGTGGTAGATGAGCAGGGAAGAAGATGAATTCCAGGAGACAGGAGAAAGATAAAGGGGTGCAGAAGGCCATCCAAAACAAAGAGGCCCAATTTGAAGCTTGCCTAGCATTGGCTTGCTTGTGTTTAGTCTCATCCACCAACGAAGTGAATTCCCACGGGCAACTTATAAAGTGAGAATGTATAGATTCACATCTAGCATTTACATAATCATCCTTCATAACCAAGAGTCTTAAGAATAAAAAAGGTTTATTTATCTAGTGTGTACATTATGGCTTCGAATGATACGCAGTATATAATACATATAACATAAAATATGTGTTAATCAAACTGTTTATATTATCAGTAAGGCTACCAGTCAACACTAGGCTACTATTAGTTAAGTTTTTGGGGAGTCAAAAGTTATATATGGATTTTCAACTGCACAAGGGGTTGACATCCCTAACCTACTGCATTGTTCAAGGGTCAAGTGTATTTGGATCTCTGCCTCTGAGATGTTTCATTCTTCTTTGACAAAATAGGGCTGCTTCTGTGAAGGAAAAGAAATACTGCTCACCAAAAAGTCATAGAAAAAATAAGACTGGGTACAGTGGATCTCGCCTGTATTTCCAGCACTTTAGGAGGCTGAGGTGGATGGATTGCATGAGACCAAGAGACTAGCATGGGCAACATAGTAAGACTCCATCTCTACAAAAAATTAAATTAAATTTAAAAAATAGCCAGACGTGGTGCTTGCTTATAGTCCCAGCTACTCAGGAGACTGAGGCAAGAGGATTGCTTGAGCTTTGCAGTTTGAGGCTGCAGTGAGCTATGATTGCACTACTATACTCTAGCCTGGGCAACAGAGGAAGACTCTGTTTCTTAAAAAAATAGGAAAAATATAAGGGTTACAGTGTTGTAAGAAGGATAAAAGAACAACAGAAGGACAGGAAAAACTTAGTTTTGATTTGAGATGGCATGAAATAGCTTTAACATCTTACATTAAGTCATTTAAATTCTTTCAGTCTTAGTTATATCATTATGATTTCTGTGCTCTTATATGACACACAATTTCATTAGACAAGAATTCTTTTGAAATTGATGAGCATGTCCAGAATTGGAGGCAGCAATGGCAAATGAAGATCCGGACTTCAAAGTCATAGAAGATTAGTAGCAAAGACTTAAGTTTGAACTGACCTAGGCTCAAATTTTGGCTTTACAATATACTAGCAAATGACATTGGAAAAGTTTCTCTGTGCCCATTTCCTCATAAATTGAACTGAAGGTAATAACAGGTACCTAAACTGTGAATGTGGTGAATTTTAAATGTGATAGTATGTGTTAATTGCTTAATGATACCTGGTAACCAGGAAGGGCTCAAAATGAGGTAGAAAATACCGTGGAATATATCTATTCATACAGAGACACAATTTTCTTTTTACTTTTTTCAAGTTATATTTTTCCCCCAGATGGGGACAAAACAGGTTTTGAGCATGTTGGCAGAAAAAACACAAGTAAATATGGCAGTGATTTAGCAAGACACAGTAGACACAGCATCTCACAGCAGGAAGGAAGGAAGACACAAGAATTGAGGAAGCAAAAGAGGAATATTATTCAGACATGGAACTTGTCAGTGCAATGGCTAAAAATACTGTGGGTTAGTCAAAGAAATCGAGTTGTTCTGTGGGCTAGAAACCCTATGATTTATAAAAACAGTACATCATCCATCAATGGCTCTTCTGTATATACCCTATGGTCTCTCTATTTCCAGAATTACCTTGATTTTCTAGCCTCACTGGGGCTATTGATTGAGCTTTGTGAATGTTTTTCTGTGAGCATCATGAGTGAGGAATCATTTAGACCACATTGTCACTGCTTCCCCAAGCTCAAAATTATGTTCAGGGTTGACAACATCTGTACTTTTGTAACCTTCTCATGGGTTGATATTTTATCAAACTCTCATGGGTAGACAAAATCCTCCATCTGCATGCAGTATTTAAGTTAATGTGAGAAAATGAAGGTTTCAGAAAGGAGCAACAGTGTACTTGAAGACAAAACTTTGGACATGTTTTATATTCATTCAGGGCCATCATGTTGTCTTAGTACTGTCAGGGATAGGTTCACAGTCATGACTGTGAACTCGGTATCTAGCCCACAAGCACTCTGTTCTTTTAAAATTGTCAATTTGCTTTAAAAGTTACTAGTCTTTTGCCTCCTTCTATTGTGTGCCAAACACTGTGTCAGGTGCCATGACTGCAACAATAAATAAGACATGGTCCCTACGGTCTTATTTATGAACTGTGTACATGGAGCACACAGTTTCAACACGTAACATATTGCCATGTCCAAAGTTTTGTGTTCAGGTACATGGAATCAGCCAAATTAGACAATCAACCAGTACTTGTGCATTGGTTTTTATGTGCTGAATTACACCATGATCCCTGGCCATGGTGGCAGTCTAGCAGTGAGGCACAGGAAGTAGTGTTTAGAAGGAAAGAGTGACCTAATGATGACAAGTTGAGATGATGGAGACAAATCCCTACCTTCCAGAAGGAAGGTAGATGATGGGGGAGACAGAGTGGAAGAGGAATGATTTTATGCTGTAATGGTTATAAGCACTGGTACAACTCGGCAGAATGGAGGAGGTAGGCATGTAGAAGAAACCCACTGAAAAGTTATTGGGAAGTAGGTGGAGAATGTCTGGATAAGTTTGGAAACTTTATTGGAATATTGGGAGAAGAGATTGGGTACCAAAGTGGAGTCAGATCTCTTTCTCCCATTTCAATGACTATTTTTAAATTTTCAATTAATTGGGTAGGCCATGTTTTTTTTTTTTTTTTTTTTCTGATTTTGCCTTATTCTCCTGGTAACGTTTTGGTTAAAGTTAGTTGTTAGCATGAGTAACATCATGAAGAAGTGGCATAAAAGCATGCAAAAATTGTCTTGGCTCAAAATATATCACAGACAAATTCTATTCAAAGTGGTGTATTTCATGGTCACAGTATTCTATAATTATTTACTGTCTTAGACTAGTGGGTCTGGTCTTCCCCCTTGACTTCGTGTACTCTCATTCCACACAAAAGCTCATAGGCATAGAGTGGAGGTGGCCCCATGTCAGGTCCTAGGAGTGTCCCTGTATGAGCCGTCCCATGTGGATACACGCAAAGGAGCTGGGAGGAGATGAAAGTCCTGGCTTTTTGGTAAAAGGCACGTTTGATCTTTCACAACTACCACAGAGGACAAGGCAGGTTTCCTGGAAGAAGCACAGGGGAGGGAAAAGGAAAATTAGAAGGCTCCATCTGAGAAGTTGAGGCTAAGCTTGAATTCCTGATGGCCAGAGGTTGTTTCCAAGAAGCATGTCTGTCTGTGGTGTACCAGCTTTCAGCTGGGTGGCTCCTAGATCATGTCTCTTTCGTCAACCAGGCTGATGGCACCAGCACTGGTAGCTTCCTTCCAGGAATGCATTGCCCATCCTCTCTGGTTTTCTGTTGAGTTGGCCTGGCCCTGCTTAAGAGAAAAATAATTGGTATTCTTTCCTCCTGTGTCGGGCAGTAATTTCCTTTTGAGCCATTCCTTGCATCAGGGCCAGCCCTCTGCAAAATTATGCAGTAGACAGTTTGCTTTTAAGCATTTATTATTTTTTCTTTTTTCTGGTGACCATAACCCACCTTAGCCTTCTCCCATTGGCCCAAACTTCCAGGAGCATTATGTTTTCTTAGGATGGTCAGGGATAGCTTCACAGTCATGACTATGGTACCTGTATCCAGCTCACAAACACTTCTTCCTTTTAAAATTGTCAATTTGTTTTAAAAGTTACCAGTTTTTTGCCTCATTATACCATGTGCCAAACACTATGCCAGGTGCCATGGCTACAACAACAAATAAGACACGGTCTCTACACTTATGAAACACAGTTTCATGAGATGAATAGTCAAGACTATCCAGTATCACAACAAAGCTCCAACGGCATGAGACAGCATAAAACGTTAGAAGCAATGTCACTATGGCATAGCATGGATAGCCCCTAAAGACATGAGAGGATTGTCCTGGAAAGGCCATTAAGGAAATGTCCTGTAAGGATAGGGATATGTGTAAGCTTTATTCCGAGGGCTGTGGAAGACCCCAAAGAAAGATATGCAAGAAGATGATGAGAACAGATTTGCAGTTTAGCAAATTCTCTCTTTAAAGTATAGTCAGGAGACAAGACCACTTAGTTCATATCAGAAATCCAGATGAGGAATTGGATGACCTAGGCTGAAGTAGTGGTAGTGTGGATAGACAGGAGAGGACAGATTTGAGAGATATTGAGGAAACAGATAATACCTGTATTAGTAATTTCTTATGCTAAAGCTTGGGGAGATGGTGAAAGAGACAGAGGAGTCTAGAATGGCTCTAAGGATTATGTCGAAGGTGAGGACATGATGATGTCTTCCCAGAAACATGGAATGCACTAAATATAATTGATTGAAGGCTCTTATTTTGATGGTAGTGGGTATAGATAGGGCTCAACTGAAACTCCCAAATTTATTAATCGCTTCATGTATTACTTTCTTATCAAAATGGCATCACATTGATTTCATTAAGTTAAAATATCTCTTTTTTATACCATTAAAGAATTTAGATAATTCTGGTAGTTTTAGAGACATGAAAAATCAATTAAAGAAATGTTCTTTCATTGGCTGGGTGCTTGGGTGGAGCACAGTATGGAGCTGCCTGAAATAATTTGCATAATCTGGTCTCTGGCCATTAGGTTTAGATGTGATCCTCACCCTCCCTGCACACTTAATTTTTATCTCACTTTTTTCCTCCAATTTCTTTCCCCTCCAGCCTTAAATTTGTTATTTTATTCCTTCCTATTCCAGCATTGCCAAACTCTCCTCTTTGTACAGTGTGCTCTGGCTACAGCACAACCTTCCAGCTTTGTATATTTGTAAAATAAAAGGAAATGAATGGGCACTTCTTTTTCATGGATGCAGGATTCAGAGAATCAACATTGCTACCACAGAAGACATTTGGGGTAACAGGTGGCTGCTGAACCAAATAAGAATTTCCATAGCCCTGCTATTTCCCAGGCAGATAAGCTCAATCATGTTTGACAGAGCTAGGGAAACAGGACACTTGGGAAATAAAAAAGCATTTTATATGTTAAAAAAAAAAAAAACTTTGTGTCCCCTGGTTCTTTTATTTCTGTCAAAGCAACCCTTAAATACTCATTTTTCTTTCTCTCCTATTTCTTGTTCTGTAGGTAGTAGGTAAAAGCCTGAATTCCCAAATATCCCACTCCCACAAAAGTTATATATATTATATATATATATTTTATATATTTGTAAATATATATTATATATATATATATTTTATATATTTGTAAATATATATAATACATGTACATTTCCCCCAGGAGGTCTTTTGAAATGCCTAAAATAATTTATTTGCTTATACAATTGGAAAAAGCTGGTTTTAGAACCAGGCAAATTGAGTAGGAGACTTAATTCTAATGGGACTAAAACCTTCTAAAATAAATTCTAAGAAAATTGCCTTCATTCAGGAGGTAAACTAAAAGATATCCATCAGCACCACCTGAGGAAAATCCCCAGGTCCTCGACCTTCCCTGAAATTCCTATTGTGGCAGTTCCTGCATCTCTGATTCTGGCAGCTGCCTGATTCTTGAATTGTTCTTTGCTCAATTAAACTCAGTTAATTTGTCTAATGTTTTCCTTCTTGCAGAAGATGTCAGCGTGGGATTTGCAGTAGACTCCCAGCAGCTCCTAGGGGCACCAAGTGAGATGCCTGCCGGGCCCACTGTGTCCACTGCCCTCTGGTAGCACCTGAGGATCATGGGTAAGTTCTCTGATTCCAAAGCTGCATGGATTTGTATTTTGAGCTTTCCAAGTTTGAGCAAATTTTAGATCTAAACGGGGTTCAGCAGTTATGACAGAAATTGGACTGGGTCCATGATTGTACTGGATCTGATCATTAACTAGATTGGATCCAGTTAGAGGCCTCAGATGCCTGACTGGATCAAACAGAAACGGGAAGTAAATGGCAATAGTGCAGGGGCTGGGAACTCTGGCTTTAGGAAATTCAGGGGATTTTTGTGTTCTATCCTCTTTCTATCTTTTTCTTATGTGCTTAGGTAGGGAAAATCATTGGTTAAGTTGATCAAGGGTATCTGAGGGCCAATGTCCAGATTCAACGTAAAAAATGAGACCCCTTAATTTCTGAAGAACTGAACTCTCCACCTTCTGGCTGTGCCTGCATTTGCATGTGTAAGTATTAGGCCCTGGAAGCAGCAAACACTTAGAAAAACGGCAAAATTGGCCGGGTGCGGTGGCTCAAGCCAGCACTTTGGGAGGCCGAGACGGGTGGATCACGAGGTCAGGAGATCGAGACCATCCTGGCTAACACGGTGAAACACCCCCCCTCTACTAAAAAATACAAAAAACTAGCCGGGCGAGGTGGTGGGTGCCTGTAGTCCCAGCTACTCGGGAGGCTGAGGCAGGAGAATGACGTAAACCCGGGAGGCGGAGCTTGCAGTGAGCTGAGATCCGGCCACTGCACTCTAGCCTGGGCGACAGAGCGAGACTCCGTCTCAAAAAAAAAAAAAAAAGAAAAATGGCAAAATTTTACTAAAGGTAATTTTAAACTACGGCAGAACATTCCCAATGAGTAACACTGTACTTTAAGAGGTACATTTAAAAGTGAGGGCTTCTGAATTAGGCTCACTCTAGGATGTGAGGGAAAACAGATAGCAATAGACTCTTCCCGGGCATTAAAGAAGGAATAGCAATGAATGTGAATAGAAAAATGTTCAATAAACAATGTAGAACCAGAAATCTTGCAAATTTTGTAGCTTAAATGTAACAGCGAGACAAATACTTTCACCATTCAAATGATCAGCTATCTAACTGCGTAGTGCCCTTCATCATGTGGTGGGAAGAGCACATCCACTTGTTATGCAATGGACCTAGGAAGTGGTTTCAAATTGGTTTTGGCATCTTTGAGACGGTTTTGGATAAGATTCTGTTATGAAAGCTAAACACAAGTTATGGTTGCATGCTATAAGAACAGCCTGAATTCATTGGCTGTTCAGTCCCCTAAACCCACACTGAAATCCTGCAGGGCAATTGATGTCAGAGACAATTTAGAAAGAAAAGGATAAGCGTTAGCTACTGAAAAGTATGGAAATGGCTTTGGGTCTCAATTCTGCTGATGAGCAACACAATTGCTATGATAACTGACAATGCTCAGTTCAGTTTGACGGAGACACAGACCTTGGATGACTTTATCCAAGTAGCATGCCAGGCACCGCCACTCCCCCCCAAAAATTCAAATGACATAATAGGGGGTAAGCATAGCAGAGAGAGGTCACAAGACCCTTACTCCAATGGAGTTAGGTCGGAGAGAGATGTCTTGTTTGCCTACTCCAATTTTCTAGCTGAGACTGAAAATCAGTGAATTCATCAAATGTTTTATAAAATAATAAAATTCAGTAACCAATTATAGCTGGCAATTGAGTTGGAGAAACAAAAGGGCATATTCATTTAAAAGAAAATTTTGTAGAAATTATTTGTTCTTCTTAAATTTTATCAAAATTACCACTACAAAAAATAATAAGACTGGTTTTGTTAAGAGCAATGACTACCTATTTTCAACTTTGTATTCTCAGCATCCAGGAGAGTTTCTGGCATAGGAGCTCAATAAATGTCTGTGAGCGGAATGAATATGTGATCAAATGGCTACATTTATACACAGACACCCACATATCACATTCACAATATTCACATGATAATACCTACACTAACATAAACTGTGTCTACTCATTATTTATGACCAAAAATTAGCAAAGTTTTTCTGTAAGAGTCCAGATATCAAATATCTTAAGCATCTCAGGATTAAAGATAAAATTGTGAATATTGTGTAGGTGATTATATGACAAATATATAGCAAAAAAAGATTTTTATTGATGGAATTCAAAACATAATAATAATCACATACACATTTCTGTAATGGGAAGATAAGAATGGAACTCTTTGGGGGGAAAACATTTTATTTAATCTGGGTTTAAAGTGATCAAAAATGTTTTTGCAAATGTTATCTGTTAATGCTAATTTGTAATGAGATTTTAGTTATTTCATTTAGAATTTTAATTTTATATAAGTTTTACATGTCATGCAATATTATTAGTCGTTTAACTTTTTTCTCCCATTCATAATGGTAAAAGTAATTCTTAGCTCTCAGGCCATGTAAATACAGGTGACAGACTGAATTTAGTTCATTGGCTGCACTTTGCTAATCCCTCATCTACAGCTACGTGGTTATGAAAAGCATATGATTGGTTGATAGATTGAGTTTTGAAACTGTCATGTAAGTAAATGGAATTAGGAACGTTGTATCTAATTACACTATTTGCAATATCTCACATACCAGAAAAGTCCCCACATTTGATAATTTGCTTTGTTTTTAAAACAATGCTTTCATGTGGGAACTGGTCTGAGAGTCACTAAAAAAAATCATCTTGGTAACCTATTGGTTAACCTTATAGCTTTGCCCCTAAACCGAGTATGATTCTTAGCAAGATTGGGTAGAGGACAAGAATTTCACAAGAACTTTCTCTCCCTGGGATAAAAATACAATGACAAGGACAGAATCCTAAGGAACTGCCAAGTTCACTAGATGACCAAATTTGAAGCTATTTTTTCATGTTGTCCTTTGGTCGGAAATGCTTGAAATGCTTCTGTGTGTTGTAAGCCTTGTTCCCCACTGTCACTTCCAGGCTGTCTGTCTTCCTTCCTCCCTCAAAACCCCAGATTCTTTGATGTGCATGTCATAGACTTCATTATCCATTACCCTTCCTTGTTGTTTTCATATCTCTCCCTCCAAATGTCTTCTCCTCGTTCATTGTGTTCTCATCACCTGAATTCACCTATGCCACTGTCAATCACTGCATAGGATGGTGTTTCAGGACAGAGAATCTGGAAGCAGACTGATTTGATTAAAAGCATGTCTGTGTCACTTACTAGCTATGCCCTGTTGGTTAAATTATGAAATGGGTATAACAATAGTACCTACCAGTAAGGACACTGTGAGAATTGAATGAGATTTTTAAAAAAGATAAGTGCTTAGAACAGTCCCTGTTATAGAGTGAATACTTAAAATATTCAGGAACTTCACCATTTAAAAATAAAGTAATAAATACATGATATAAATGCAAATAGTACTAACTGGGAACACTTACTGAATGCTTACAATATGCCAGGCACTGCTGAAAGCATTTTACATAATGAACATTTTTAGATTTCACAACAACCCTATGAATTGGTTTATATTATTATCCTCCTTTTTAAGATGAAGAAACCAAGAACTATAGATGTGAACTACTTTATCTAAGGTTAACAGCAAATAAGTGATGAATCCAAGAAGTGAATAGTCCATCCCACATCCTGGTGTCCCAACTATCATTTTTGCATTCTAGTTCAGCCATCTTGTCATCATCAGTAGTTATAGCACCTTCAAAATTTTAATTCCAGCCCTTTTCTCTGACCATTTTCTGCACACCTTCAACTTTTTAGTTACTTCCTTTTATATTCCCCAAACAAACATTCTTTGACCTCATTCAAACTTTAAACTTATTGACCTGACTCCTTTTCACCATCTGTCACCTCTACTCAGTTCTTACATCTCTTTCCCCTATGCAGCCTAAAATTTTCATGGGCTAGTACTATAACACTCTTTTAAAAGCACCCTTAACTCCTTTTCTTCATCTTCCCTCGTTTATACTATTTATCTGACAAAACCCCAAACTCACCCAACCAAATTATCCACTTCTTCTGTGCCAACGCTATAACAGTAAAGATACGCTAAAAATCTCAACTTTACTAGGCTGCCCCGTAATATTTCTCAAGAAAATGCACTTCCTTTCTCTCTGAGAATCTCACACATTCTCCTCTCTCCCCAAATTTCAAACATCTCTATCTGCCTACTCTCTTTTCGTAACACTGAAGCTCACTTTAGAAAGAAAAGAAATATAATTGCATAAGAACTATCATTTTTTTCCAACTAACAATTCAATCAAACTTTCAGCATTTGTATTCAGCTACTGACTTATCCCTTCTATTAAAAGGTTGTACCTACTTCTGTTGCAAAGAGAAAACTCTTTATCAGTAATTTAAATCCTTTCCAGCTCATTTTCACCAGGAGTTGGATCCTGTAATAGTCACATTTCCTACATCATTTTCTTTCCCTTTTCAGGATTATTCATATTGGCCTAGAAATATGCCACAATATCACCTATCTTAAAAACAAAACTAAAACTAACTCAAACTTCTTTGACCCTATATTCTTCTTTGTAAACTATTGCATATATCTTTGTTCCATGTACATCAATATCCGTTAAAATACAGTTTGTGTATACTGTCTTTATTTCCTCATCTAATTTCCCTCTATGTTTGCTTTAATAGAACTTTAAATCTTACCCTCTACTGAAATTGTCTTTATAAAACTGTAGATAGATGCTGTTGGTTATTTATCCCAAAGATATTTTCACTCCCTTTCTTTTATTCTTTCTTCTCCTCTTGCTCTCCTCCTCCCTCTTTCATTTTTGTTTTCTTCGATCCCTTCTTTTCGGTGAGACTTTATAATACTTGGACTTTTCTTCCATGTGATAAGTAAACAAAACCAACCCCCTTCTCAGTCCTGCGGTGTAAATTGTAATTGATCATGACCAAACAGGGTAATTTTTCTTGCCAGTCACTTGCCAACTTCAGTTGAAGAATAATCTAGGCCAGTGAGTATTGGGTGAAAGTCTGTTGGGGCACTTCTGGGTACTATCTAATAAAGAGACAAGGATGGAAGAAAATGTCCTTTGTGGGGGATGTGATCATGCCTTCTGTACAACCCTGAGGGAAAGCAATTGTGACAGATGTGCAAGAAGCACCATGAAGAAGAACGTGTTTCTGACAGATGATTCTGGAAAACTCTTATGTTAGGCTAGGAGATTAATGGAATTTGGAATTGATGAGTAATAAGAAAAGAGATTAGCAAGGCTGAGGCAGTCATGGTTTCTTTTTATTTATTTATTTATTTATTTATTTATTTATTAATTATTATTATTATACTTTAAGTTCTAGGGTACATGTGCATAACGTGCAGGTTTGTTACATATGTATACTTGTGCCATGTTGCTGTGCTGCACCCATCAACTCATCAGCACCCATCAACTCGTCATTTACATCAGGTATAACTCCCAATGCAATCCCTCCCTCCTCCCCCCTCCCCATGATAGGCCCCGGTGTGTGATGTTCCCCTTCCCGAGTCCAAGTGATCTCATTGTTCAGTCCCCACCTATGAGTGAGAACATGCGGTGTTTGGTTTTCTGTTCTTGTGATAGTTTGCTAAGAATGATGGTTTCCAGCTGCATCCATGTCCCTACAAAGGACACAAACTCATCCTTTTTTATGGCTGCATAGTATTCCATGGTGTATATGTGCCACATTTTCTTAATCCAGTCTGTCACTGATGGACATTTGGGTTGATTCCAAGTCTTTGCTATTGTGAATAGTGCCGCAATAAACATACGTGTGCATGTGTCTTTATAGCAGCATGATTTACAATCCTTTGGGTATATACCCAATAATGGGATGGCTGGGTCATATGGTACATCTAGTTCTAGATCCTTGAGGAATCGCCATACTGTTTTCCATAATGGTTGAACTAGTTTACAATCCCACCAACAGTGTAAAAGTGTTCCTATTTCTCCACATCCTCTCCAGCACCTGTTGTTTCCTGACTTTTTAATGGTTTCTTAAAGAGTTTCAACTAGTTGATCTCCAGGGTGCTTATTTAAATAATCTTAGTCACTTTTCAAACAAGGCTTTTGATTGCTACTCTCAAAGCAGCATTCTTTTTTTAATTTTTTTTATTTGACATATGTCATTAACAGAGATGGCAGGACAGAGAAAATGAAGAAAATGACAGAAAATAAAGTAAAAATTAGGAGTCAGCAGTTCTAGACGTAAGGAATATAAACATATAACCACTCTTTCTATCCCTGTAAGAGGAGAAAAAAGCAAGTTATGATGTTAGTTTCAACGCAATATAGGAAATCATCGTGTTTTTTGTTTATTAATAAACTGTTTTAGAGCTGTTGTAGTTCACAGCAAAATTAAGCAGAAAGTACAGAGAGTTCCTATATTCCTCCTTTCTCCCACACATACACAACCATTTCTATTATCAACATTCTACACCAGAGCGGCACATTTGTTAAAATCTTTCTTCACTTAGTAATATGCATTTAAGTCTTCTGCATGTTTTTCATGGTTTGACAGCATATTTCTTTTTAGTGCTGAATAATATTCTATTGTCTGGAGGTACCACAGTATCCACTCACCTACTGAAGGAAATTTTTGTTGCTTCCCAATGTTGTCAATTATGAGAAAAGGTGTTATAAACATCTATGTGCAGGTTTTCATGTAGACACACATTTTAAAATTCATTTGGATAAGTGCCAAGGCGTGTGATTGCTGGATTGTATGGTAAGAATATGTTTAGTTTTGTAAGAACCCGACAAACTTTCTTCCAAGATGGCTGCACCATTTTTCATTCCTACTAGCAATTAATGAGAGTTCCTCATGCCCCATATCCTTGGCAGCATTTGGTATGGTAAGTGTTTTGGATTTTGGCAACTATAAGAGGTGTGTAGTGGTATATTGTTGTTATTCAAATTTTCAGTTCCTTAATGACATATGATATTGAACATCTTTTCCTATGTTTACTTGCCATCTGTACATATTCCTTAGTGAAGTGGCTCTTTAGGGTTTTTGCTAATTTTTAAATGGGTTCATTTTCTTATTGTGGAGTTTTAAGAGTATTTGTATGTTTGGACAGAGGTCCTTTATCAGATGTGTCTTTTGCAATATTTTCTCTTGGTCTGTGGCTTGTCTTCCTATTCTCTTGACATTGTCTTTCCAATTCATGTTTTTTTTTTAAATTGAAAATGTAACAATTTATTTTTATGCACTTGCATTGACATACCTCAGGTTTAAGGGCATCTCAAAGCTATGTGTCAACTTCATCATTGCTCCATCATCTGGCTCTGATTCTCTGGATAATAATTGTCTTTGGGCCAACCAATCCATATGGTCTATCCAGACGGTCCCTCAGGTATTACAATGTCTTTCATTCAATATATTTGCCAAAATTAGAGCAAGTAAATATACGATCTTGTTGAAGGAAATCTAGCCCTAAAAAAGAGTAAGTTCTAACACTTGTCTTTTTAATCTATATTAACATGATACAAGTATGAAATGAATTAACTTATCTCTTCCTGCTAAAACAAAGAGAAATAAAAGTGCCTTTCTTTATACTGATAACTTTGTCATACTGTCTAAGCGTAAACTTAGGAAGCAGTATGGGTCTTTGGCATATTAGTTCTGTAAAGAACAACTCAGCATAAAATTCTGCAAAACAAAAAATCATTGTATTTGGTGAACATTCAATCTTAGGCAACAAGTCAATTTATTGTGTCTTTCATAGGGATTCACTTTCAGCACACAGTGGATTTATTCTGTTATTCAGGGATGGATTTTACTGTTAATTCATTTTGATGGCTTCTTGTGCTCTAGTTTTTAAAATGAGATGTTTGCTAGTTTTATGTTTTATGTATTGATGTTCTTTTATAGATGAGACAGACAGCTGGCCACACACACATGCACCTGTGTACATACACACGCACGTGCACACACATGCAGCTATAAGATGAAACTTAAACAAGACTAAATCTTTGTATTTCATGTTGTGTGGTGCTGAATGTGGCATTTCAGATAAGCGCACAAGCCTGAAAAGATCAAAGCTCTGTTCTGAGAAAAAAAGTGCTAACTTTACCTTTAAGCCTCCCTGCTGCTCTACCTGTGCTGTTATAATTAACTTGTAATGCATGGCATCTTTCCATTTTTGCCTCAGCTGCCAGGAAACCAAATGCCACTCACTACCTGTAACAGGAATTGATTATTTTACTTTACCCTAGCCTCTATACAAGCCTCACTTGCTTTTGGGCGTATTGAATAATTTTGTCTCATATATTCATGTGTTTGAATGCATTTTTGCTTTGTTGTAAACATACAAGAGCTTTTAATCAGTAGTGCAAGGTGCCTCGTAGAAAGAACTATTGTTTCATTTACTAAAACAACATTTTTTTAAAAATCACATGTTCATTTCCCGAAATATGGAGTGAATTTCTTCAAGCCTTGGAAGAAATTTACATTTACATGTAATAAAACTCCTCAGACTGGTAAATTCTCTGAGAGTATCATAACAGACCTGTTAAGTCGAACTCAGAAGGGGTTTCTATTTTGAGAGAATACTGCTTTTGGCTGCCAGGAGAGCTTCTGTAGACATCTTTTTGAAAATGGGGTAACTCATATGAATTCATCATGGCCAGAAGAAATAAAGATTCTTAGTGTGTGATGTAGGTGCTTTACTGGAAGGATGGTAAGTCTGGCTTAATATTGCTTGCAAAAATTATTTATGGTTGGCACTTTCACTGTGTTTAAAAGTCTATTTTCACATTTAGTTAAATATTTCTGTCTTGCTTTTTATAATTTATTTGAAATCTACCTTGGAAATGCTCAAAATAAGGTTGTTGTTGGACAGGCCTCTATCTGAAATTCAAGAACTGTTTGGCCCTGTTTGAACCCACATCATGTATATTAATACAGTATTCTTGTTCTAAACTATGTTTTGTTTCTCAGTTGTGGCTGGGGCTTTTATTAACATGCTTAAAGCAATAAATCATCCTTTTTATTGGAGTAAGTTAATTGTATCTTATAATGAAGAGCTCTAAACTTAATTTGTCAAATTTATGTTTGTACACAGGCCATCCCACTGAAAGGAGATCAGCTTAAGGAGGAATATCTTTTCAAAGAACTATGTTGAATGAGCTCTTTAAAAATCTTTCCTCACTAATTGCATTTTAAACAACTTAATTCTGTAAATGTAATTTTTGCTGGAGGTATGCAAAATCTTTCTACTAATATTGACACATCTACTTCATCATATGACATTTTCTGTTGGTTAGAATGCCCATCTTACTGACATCACTCTTTCTTAGATAAAAAAAATATATAGTCATCAACTTGTTTTATTACTTCTCATTAGAATGACCTTTCTGTGCCTCTTAGCCTGGATAAATCTTCTGCTCCCTTTCAATCCAGCTAAAATCTCATCATCTTGCAGCTTTACCTAATTACCCCTTATCATTTTGGCAGAACATTATGTACATCATGGAGGTTCCATTGGGGCATGTAATATGTGCCTTAACTGGGGTCAATACAGGGAAATATTTCCTGGAAGTCAAAATTTTGTCCAGCAATAAAAATTACTTAATTTATTATTTGTCTTAGTCCAAAATTACAGGTACTGGGATGAGTTTTCTTTGTTTCTTTTTGCAACAACCCCAGTGTGTTATTGCAGGGGGTGTTGGTTTCTTTTGCCTTTCCTGAAGCCATTTACCCTTATTCACGTAATGGCATGTAATTCCTTCTAGTCCTGCCTCTAGGTATGGATATATAACTGACCAGAGAAATGAGGTTCATTTCCCAAGTAGAATTTTTCATAAGGAGAAGTCTTTATTCCACTGAACTTGGGGCTGTATTTTATCCTTTAGCTCTGGAAGCCACGGTGGGAAAACATGCTTGCAAATTAAGTCATTTTAGAAAATAACAGACTTATAGAACATATCACTTCCTAAAAACATTGCGTACCTGAATCCAGTTGTGCCAAAAGCTAGGAGGCTCCTAGGTTTTTCAGGTACTTACTCAATATATTTCTTTTATTTTAATTAATTAATTTCTTTTGCTTAAGCAAGTTTGGGTTAATTTTTTCATATTTGTAATGGAAAGAGCTCGGAACATATATATATATATAATTATGTATATAATTATATACATAATTATTAGTCCTAATTCTATAGGTGGGGAAATAAAATTGTGAGAGGTTTAGAAAACTGCAATGCTAATAACAAATGAAACTAGAATCAGACATATCTACTTATAGGGTCCATTTTCTCTCTGCTCTGCCATACTGCATTGCAAGTTTTTGGTATGTTTTGGCTTCTATGCTGATACTTTGGCATCTCCAAAAATTTTTATTTATTCATTTTTTGGTAGATAAAGTCTATGACTTGTAGTTTTATCATTTTCTGCTAGTATTTTGGAGGAAGAGAATGTAAGGGACACAGAAACATTTGTATTCTGATTTCTTATATTAGAAGCTCCATTAATTCTTATTGAGCTTTCCAGTGATTAACATTCATCTTCTGTGGTCTTTCTCTAGGCTTACAGAAACTTAGTGGACGTCAAAGTCATTCTTGTTCACAGAGAGAACTTGTTAGACTTCGAGTCTGTGCTACTTCAGTGTCCCGTATTTGCAATGCCTATCTCCATCAATTTGGGTTATTTTCAGAAACACAAACAAGGGTTGAGTTAGACTGTCATGAGGACAACCATAATGGGAATATTGGAAAAATTATGATTACTCTTAGGCTGGGTAAGAGGCAAGGTTGCATGGAACATCTGAATTTTGTCCCTGGAATTGTCATTGCATTTCTGGGTGGCCTTGGACAAAATTATTTTTTGAAGTTTTGCCAAAGGGAAGGTAACAGGGGTAGGAGAGGAACGAGTGAACAGCTTCAAGTGAATAAATTCATTCTTTACAATGTTAAGGCTCTGTATTCCCATTTTCCTGAAATTCCTGTGAACTCACAAGTCAGATCTCAGATAAAGCCTTTTGAAATTTCAAAAATAGACCTTTTAACTTATAGCTAAAAGAATAAAAGCAAAGATAAAAACCAAGCTAGCAGAAAAATGGTCTGGTATACACATAAAGGCAGGTGGACCATTCTGGTCAGTCTGTCATTTACTAAGAACTAATTAGCTATGCTGTCTTGGTGGCATTTTCAGAAAGGAAACTGGAATCCTTTGCCTGTAAATGTCTCCATTAGCTCAGTGTGTGTTTTCGTTGGCCTTTAGAAAAGGCTCTAGCTCTATTATGGTTTTGTTGATGGCTAACAGTGTTCTTGGCGCTGAGTGAGATATAGAAGAAGGCACAGGATCCGCCCAAGGCACTTGCAACCTAAGTTAGTAAAACAAATAACTCGCTATTATTCCTGACCTTGCGGGAAATTGAGTTTAAATATCAGTGGCGCTAGATTCCAGAATATTTCTATTTGTGTTCCTTTGGGATGGGCCAGAATGACATTGGTGGAGCGACTGCATTGCTTGGTATGCTTCCTTTCTTCCATTTTTAGCGTGTTAGACTTTCTTCCATTTCCAGGGCTTTTTCCATGGCTAAGTTAGCCACAGATGTTGTCTCTCAGCATCCCTTGTTTTGTTGTAATATTTGCCCTCACTTTAGCTCACTAGAGTCTAATTTCACCTATCTCTACCTACTTAAGGTGATAGAAAAAAAATTCACCCAGATAAACCCTAAATATTTTTTTAAATGTGGGGACAAATGTTTGTTCTTATTGTATGAATATCCATGGTATTTCAAATAAAATCATGTATCTTCAATGTGAAGACCGACATAGGCAGGGGTTGAAAAATTATGCAGTATTCTCTGCACATGTAGTTTGTTTTTTTCTATGTTGGCAGAAAAGGAAAAATATTACACCTCAACCTCTCTGATCATACTTTTGGGAAGGGTGGGTAAAGTTGAGAAGGTGGTCGGGGAGATGCCAGATGACCAGTGTGTTAGGCTGTTTTGGAGTTTCTACAAAGAAATTCCTGGGACTGAGTAATTTATAAAGAAAAGAGGTTTAATTGGCTCATGGGCTCATGGTTCTGCAGGCTGTACAGTGAGTGTGGTGCCAGCATCTGCTTCTGGTGAGGGTCTCAGGAAGCTTCCAATCATGGTGGAAGGCAAAGGGGAAGCAGACATGTCACGTGGCAAGAGGGAGCAAGAGAGCAAGGGCAGGGAGTTCTCAGACTTTTAAACAATCAGATCTCGCGTGAACTAACTGAATGAGAATTCACTTAACACTAAGGGGATGGTGCTAAACCATTCATAAGGGATCCACCCACATGATCCAACATCTCCCACCAGGACCCACCACGACACTGGTAATCGCATTTCAACATGAGATTTGGAGAGGACAAACATCCAAACTGTATCAATTGGTGAGACAGAAACTGGAAAAGGGAGGCAAGAAATACACAGTTTGAAAGCCCATTTTCATGGCTGAGTCTGGGCTATTGCCAGTGGAAGCCTGTAGGAGAAAGAATAAATAGAGCCATGTAAAAGTTCAGCAAATTATTGATCTTGCCTGTAGTCAATACACAGCTCCTGCTTTTATAAGCACTTAGAACAATGCAAAGTTTGATATGTAAAGCTAATTGAAATTGGCTGATAAAGACTAATCTACATCAATGAAAACAAATGAACGTTTACTGCATGTGGCAGCGTGGATGAATCTTACAATGATATGTTGAGTAAAGAATGTCAGACTACAAGAGATTAGAGACTGATTAATTCCATTTAAATAAAGTTCAAAAGCAATCTAACTAGCTTATAGTGTTAGAACTCTGATAATGTTACCTTGGGAGGGCTTGAGACTGGAAGAGAGGGTGATGGGGATGATGGAGGCTTTGGATGTTTAGAATATTCTATTTCTTGGTCAGGGTGAAAGTTATATGGGTGTGCTCCATTTGTGAAAATTCATCAAGCTGTATGCTTGCCATTTGTGTATTCGACTGCATACCTTTTATATTCATTTAAAAATATTACTTAAAAATTGCTAATGTTTACTTAAGAGATGTTTGCATGTGCATATGTTGTTATGGAGTCATTGAATACTTCTGCAAAATAATGTTTTTCAAATTAGTAACTATGATTACTAATTTCAAATTAGTGCATATGATTAGAATAATATTTGATTTCTGAGAAATATTTGTTAAGTAAATGATTTCCAGTTACAAAAAACAGGAGCTAGCATGTCTTAGCCAGCAGCCCACTGGACACCTTAGTATTATGGGTTGGTGTTACCCTCATCACAATCAAAGGCAGTTAAGCTGAGCACTCTTAATGGAACTGCATATGAGTACAAGAGGACAGTGGTGGGGCTAGATCCTGGCAATTTCATGGTGAATTAAGAGATAAAAAAAGAGATATTTATCCATTGTTCCTCAGATCCTGAAGTGTGTGTGAGCTACTGTCACCAAAGCTTGTCGCCCTCCTTCACTCCAGTGACCACTTCTAACCATATCTGTGGGGAGAACCTGTCTCCCAAGGGAAGACAGGTTATTCCAAGGGAGAACCCCTTCCCTAGCTGGGATATTGCTCTGTCTCTCTCTCCCCAGCTCTATCTATAAGAAAGGAGTAGGCATTTGAAAGATCATGGCTGACCCAGTGTATCAGAGGCGATAACATAGAGAAGAAACAGAGGAGAGGATTGAGAAGGGAGAGGAGGACGAAAGAAAAGGGAAGAATGGAATAAGGCAAGAAAGACATTGAGGTAGTCTGGAGGTCAACTTCAAAGAGATCCTAACAAACAATGACAAAATGATGAGGTTGTCACACTGTCCCATTAAAAAAAAAATGTTTAATGTATGCCTACTCTATGCTAGGAACTGCTTACTTTGCCATATTCCCTATATGATTCTATTTCATTTTCATTTTATAGATAATAAAATTGAGGGATCAGGGGGATTTTGAGCACAATACCACAGGCTGCAGTCCAAGCCTTCTTAGAGCCCATGATTAAGAAGAATAATGCAATGTGTTGAGTCCCTACAACATCCCAAGTACATTTATTTTTGTCTCAAAAAATTGTTTTTGTTCCTTCTGATCAACAAATGCATATGGCTGAGTCGTGTTATCTGTGTTTATGTGTATTGGCTACGTCTTATTGTCTGTGACTTTGTCATTTGGGATTACATCCAAGGGATGGCCTACAACTGGGCTGGACTTCATGCAGCAACTAAATGTCATGTGGACCCTCTGGCCACCCTGGTCTGGACTCGTTCCTTCTGACCAGAGGTTATCTGGAACTGAACCAGCCCCCAAGGGTAAAGACAGGTCACTGAGCAGATGACCATGGCCTTTAACTGCTGACCTTGATTTGCGTGTACTGGCTTTGAGGGAGGATGCTTGTGGCTTCCTTTTCCCTGGACTTACACTTAAAGGAGGCTTAGATTGGCTGCACTCCTCTCACTAATGCATGAGAGGTCGAGCATGCATCGTTGGATAGTATGCCACAAACCGATGTGATAGAAGTCAATGGTGCCCATATATAAGTGACCAGCTTGATCATTCACTTCATGCTTTTGTCCCCACAGAAAAATGACAGAAAAACTTTATATAAATCAGTTACAGAATAATGACTGATATTTCTGTATCCATGGTATGCAAACATTATGCTAGGTAATTTTGGGGATACAGAGGTGTCATGTTAATAGTGGGAATAAAGAAATTGCTGAGATCAGGCTGTGAACCCTATACTAAAAGCCAATTCTGTGCCAAATGAAGGTAGTTAGGAAAAAAGAGATACAAATAGGCACATGCTAAGATGAGTGAGATAGTTACTTCACAGTGCAGATAAAATGATCTTTCCATAGCTCTATAGGAGTGGTCATATCTACATATTTACAAACAAAATACAATGATAATTGGTGGTTTTTGTTTATTAACAAAACCAAAATTTTATGTTTATTAACAAAACAAAAATGTGTATTCATTGGTCAAATAAGTTAGAAAATGCCAGTTTAAGTCAATGTATATAGGTACCTTTACAGTAGGATCCTCTAACCATTTTAATGCTAATTTTGAAGCTCTAAGAGAGACATTGATTTTCTAATTTCTTACACTTTTTGCATGTTGAAAGCATTTTTATGTGTATCATCTTCTGGAATAGTCTTTAGGCTGGGAATAATAGTTTAATGTTTTCAAGTCATCTGCCTTTTATGTTCTCCTTCCTTTAGGTCTCAAGGAGAAAATGTAGGTGGCATAATGTAGTGAAAAAGTGACCAGAGAGTGGTCCAAGACCTGACTCATCAGTCAAGGCTGTTTTGGTTTCACTTTTTATGAAAATAAGTTGCCCCTATGTCCTCAACAAAGTGAGTTAACTTGAGACTCATTAATCCAAAGATGACATTGGCCAAAAGATTTCAGGTCTTCCAAAAGCCTGAGAACAAATCCAGTCATAAACCCTTTAAATCCACCCCCAATATCCATTTGCCTTTTATTTCCTCAGGATGTTCAGCCCTGACCCCTTATCTTGTGGTTCATTTCATGTTTGTTTAGGGCAGGGGTGTCCAATCTTTTGGCTTCCCTGGGTCACATTGGAAGAACTGTCTTGGGCCATAAGTAAAATACACTAACACTAACAATAGCTGATGAGAAAAAAAAAAATTGCAAAAAAAAAACCTTAATTTTTAAGAAAGTTTACAAATTTGTCTTGGGCTGCATTCAAAGCTGTCCTGGACCACATGTGGCCTGTGGCCCAAGGGTTGGACAAGTTTGATCTAGGGCAACCCAAATAAATTGAAATAGACTAGCACTAGGGTGATCCTAAGGGAACATGCCAGTTAAACTCTCCCACTACACAGACAAAAAATCTTTCTTTGGAGTTCAACTTTTCCTTGGGTTAAAATGCTAGTTAGTATGAGAAAAGATAAGGGAATTAAGGCCACCTAATTCAGAGTCTGTGCCACTTATAGCAGCATATGGAGACACTAGGAGCATTCTGACATTTGAGTTCCTTGACACCAGTCTAACCAATGGGAGATGCCCAGGGGAAATCCTCCAGTTTCTCCAAGATCCTCTTATGTTCTCAAACATAGTAATACTCAACTTAACTACAGCTTCTATTATCTCTTGGGGAGAAATAGTCAACAAAAGCAATTAGGGTGTAAAAACTCCATTGGTCTGTTAGGAATTTACCTCGGTCTCAGAACTAAAAAAACAAAAAACAAAAAAAGAAACCCTATTAACAGATCCTAGATGCTATTATATCAAGGGTCCCAGGAAATGATTGGCTTTAACACTTGAGGGTTTCAGAATAAAACCTAGGGAAAATGCATGGTGTCTCTAAACCTCAGGCAATTTGCTGTGGCTGCCAAGGTCTCCACAGAAAGCATTTTTCAATTGGTATATTTATACTTTCTTTACTTAGTATTGATTCTAAATAGGGATAAAACTCATCCTTGATGGGAAGCCTATGAGTAAGAACAGATGAATTAGAGTTTGTTTTATCTTCCCACTTTCCTTTTGCTGTGGCCAAAAAAAGCCTTCCCTTCAGAGGCAAATGGGATATATTCTAGAGGCAGCAGTCACTGCTTTCACAACAACTAAATGATAAAATGGTTGTAGAGAGTCTAGGGCAACAGGAGCATTGGGTTTGGGTGCAGGTTCAAGGCTTTCTAAACATTTTGTCTATAAAACTGGGTAAAATAGGCCATCTTGAAGGTCTACAGTTCTCTGAACATCACCGCCCCAAGCTCTATATTGATGCCTAGGCTTGCCATTTTTAAAACTCTGTATTCCTCTTAAGACACCTGCTTTTGAGCCACTAATAAAGTGCTCTAGCTCTCTCGTGCGTGCTCTTTCTTTCTGTCTGTCTCTCCTTCCCTCCCTCCCTCTCTCTGTATCTCTCCATTTCCCTCTCCCTCTCCATCTCCCTCTTTTTCTCCTTTTCCCTCCGTCTCTCTTTTAGATCTTGCAACAGACTGACTTTACCATAAATATTTGCTGATTGGCTATTTGTGGAACTAATAATGATCTCTGGGTGATTTGCCATTGGGGAGAAATTGTGTGGAGAGAACGAATGGCCAAGATATGATTGTTCAGACATCAGCTGCTCACGGTTGTGTGTGTGTGCGCGTGTCTGTGTGCTATAGACAAACATCATTAAGTTAGACCTGCTCAAACAGGAATTGTGATCGTTTTTCAAAATTATGGTAGAGCTAAAGTACATCTTTGCTTCAGTTATGCAACCAGGTTTGTAAAGATACAGGGAAATTTTGTCCATGCTTTAAAAGATTTAACCATCTTTTCTAACACTGGAGATTGACTTCCACCTGAACATAATTTGTCCCTCTTTGCAGCCTATTCTCTATATCTAACCACACAGCTACTCTCCCCTGCAAGTTGACATTGCTGTATCTTTGTAGATATGGTTTTCATTCCTCATGCCCCCATTTTTTTCTACTCCTCCCTTCCCTCTGTAATTCCATGTATTGCATATGGTTCATTTTAAACGCCCTGAAGAAACCTTCCCAAATCCTCTACCATTCAAATCCACCGTTTTCCCTCCCTGAGTTCCATAATAATTTACTTGTACCTCTAATGGAGTGCTTATTCCATTCTACCTAACATTATGGTGAGATGTTGAAAGAGGAATAGTAAGAGAATACAAAGAAAACAGGCTTTGGAATTGCAGAGTGGGGTTTGGCTCTTGAAAATTCCAGCTGAAAAATGTAGGGCAAGTCATTGAATATTTTTGAGTCTCTGTTTTCTTCTCTCTAAAATGGGCATACTAATTACTTTGCTGGTTTTTGTCAAGGTAAAAGAGATAATATACGTGAAGAGCCTAACACAATGCCTATTCTGTGATGAGTAATAAATATAAGCTACTGTCAATAAGAATTATATGTGAATTTTATCCTTTTGTAACTTTCTTAGTGATTTGAAATGCCTAGAAAACTGTATCTGCTTCAAAATTGTTTGTTGAATAAAGAAACAACTCTCTTGACCTAGTTTAAATTCCTAGTATTCACATATAGCTGCCTCAAATATTTCATATCATGGTACTAAATGATAAAAACAGAAGTGTTTGATAAGTTAACCAGAGGTATGATGATATGATGATACAATTGTTCTAGGCCATGTCATTTATACATCAATGTAGCAGTTTTATGGGATAATACTTGAGATTTATCTATTAAATTGTATCTGTCTTGAGAGTATTCTGTTCAGTGGGCACTGCACTTGGAAGGCAGCAATGATCAGTAGTAGCAGTTGATATTGATAATTATTGAGTGCTAATACATGCCCAGTCCTGTGCATGGGGTTTTAGATGGATGATTTAATTCAAGCAATACTGATAATAAACTTATAGGGTAGATAGTATGATCATCTTCATTTTGCAAAAATAAAACCAGAGACGTGGGATAACTAGCTTAAGATTATAGATGTATTAGTAACAGATACTGTTATCAAACCCCTGTAGTCTGACTCACCAAATCTACTGTTGCTACTATGCCACGTGAGATTTTGTCCTTAAGGAGTTTACACTCTAATTTAATAAAGCCAGTCAAGGTAGTGCAATACATGTTCTATTTCAGAGAACTCTTAGGCAATTCAGGGGTCATAGGAGGTGCCATCTGAAAAGCAGCTGGGTTGGTAGGCTTTCTGCTTTCTTTTCTTCCAATGACTTCCTCAGTTATACTTGAAAGTTTCTTGACTAGTCATTGGTGGGTTTTCCCCTCACTTTCTCATGGAGCTGCTATGATTTATTTAGCAGAAGCTTTCAACTGAGAAGGAAAGTAGCAGCCTCTGGTCACGTTTACACATGTGGCCATCCAAAGAAATCAAACATTTGATTGTATTTGGAACAATACTGCTGGGGCCTCTGATGAGGAACTAGATAACCCTTCTGCCATCTCTAATTGCTTGCAAACAATGCAGCAGCTATTCTTATGATGCCTTCTGCATAAACTTTCTTTCAAGAGTGGTTCTGGAGGACCCAGAGAAAAAAGATAGAATTAGTGAAGCAGTAGCCAGCTGGCCAGACTTATTCAGATCCTACATGTACAACAGCATTTTTCTAAAGTCACTTAAAGAGGTCATTAGGATCCCCAAAAGAAAGAACAATAAAATAGTGATCTTTCACCTGCCTGATATAGATCTTGACATTGCCCCACTATGGTGACCCATATTAGATTCTTAGCAAATAAAAGTTTTCCCTGAATTAAGGATTTCTGTTACATCGAGGTATTAGTACCTTGTCTTAGGGGCTGCTTCCCTGATTAATGAATACGTTCTCTCCTGATTGCCACTTGGCAGAAAGAGAGTGGAGGATTCTGATACAGAAATTTGAGGGAAGGGGTCTGAAGCAGGGATAGAGAGAAACTAAGGCATGCTAGAGGGCACTGATAACCATCCTTTACAGGTGGAACAAAGGATCCCGCAATGAGTTGGGAAATAACATGACAATTGCCCTTTTACTTTAGGCTGGTTCAGTTGACTTGCTTATGAATCTTACTGCCATTTATTCTTTCACCCTTTATTCAGCATTCTTTTCCAGACATAGTACAAGGCAAATGACCAAATGAAAACAAAGAGAAAGGAAACTTGTTCCCTCCTTTAAGTTCACAATCTAGCAACTGACACATGTGTACACAATTAACTACAGAGGGTCTGGTTTTAGAAGGGCAATGTCTATACAGTGGCATAAGCCATGGAACTTGTGTCCTTTTTATCTGGGTCCTAAGTGAGATGGAAGATGGAGGGGTAGGAATAGCTGGGACTCAGGGCAAAACTTCCCCAGTTCACCCCTTTGCTGCTAGAGTCACCTACCATGTGGCTTACTTACCCAGAGACTAGGGAAACCTGCAAGTGATACACTGGCCTTGTGGGAATTGGTGTAACCTGTTTTGCTGAATAAGTCTGGCCAACACAGGTGTGCAGATAAATAGTGAGAATGCTAGCAATTAAAGCTAACTTATTTTTTGCCCTTTCTATGTGCCAGACACCATATGATCCCATTTAACGATCATGGAAACTCTGTAGTAAGTACTTCTATTATTCTGGTTTCACAGATCAGAAAACTGATGCTGAGGGAAGTCAAGTAATATGTGCAAGGACACACCAATGGCAGAGTTGGGATTTCCTTCATAATGATTAAGGATTACTTATACTAAGTAATCCAACTTAGCTTAGCATCCTAACCCTTAATCATTATGCTCCTGGGTACCAGTACTTCATAACACAAGTAGGTGGAGTTCTTTTTTGCAAGTAGCTCTGAGAGCACGCCGTGCTAACCATATAGAAGGGTCTGCAGGAATGCTAACTGCAGAAAAGAAAGTGGAAGTGCGTATTATCTGGGGTTACATATGGTTCTCTGGTTTTGGGGGAGAGAAGAATTCAAGCAAAACAGACCGCAGTGACATTAAGTAGTGGTTGGGAGCAGGTGTATGATTAGAAAGACTGGGGATGATGTCCTTCTCAGTGATTCAAGAAACTGAGTTTCGTATCCTACTGATAATCTCATTTTGGAGAAGGGAAAGAGTGATATACTCTAAGATTCTTTTACTCTCTGTTCAGCTGCAAAGGCATCATTCTCATTATTTTCATGTTCAAATCCAATATTAGTATTACTTTAATAAGAAATGAATAGTCTTTTTGGTAATGGGTAAGTTAAAACAAATATTTTTGTTTTGTCTCTGAGAAACTATAATGAAATAATACTAGCCTTCCAAACGAAGATTGCACCATATAAATAGGTAGATAAACGTGGCTATAGAAATTACAACTTCACAAACCTTTAACAAACAGTAGCTAAAAGGACATTGTAGTTATCTATTGGGAAGAATATAATTTTGACCATGGTTCAAAGAGCAATGTTTCCTTGATGATAGCTTTACCCTCATGTTTTAGTAGATAAGTGACTTAATATACTACTCTGTAAGAGTGAGTTTTCAATTGAAGATCGTATTCATTTTGTTTCTTAACGTCAATACTAAAAGACACTGATGTAAAACCTCTAATTATTTTAAGTTTTCTAAAGTATTGCCTTGATTTTAGATTTTAAAAAAGGAGGACAAATTAGGGCACAAAACAGATGACTGACTCTGTTCTGTGCACAAGGTTTGGGTGTGTCTTCAAAATGAGGGAGTGTCTTTGAAAAAACTGTGGTCATTTTCCATGCTGTGTCTCCTCCAGCATGTTTAGTGAATTGAGTTGAAGAGAATCCACTCAAGCCAGCTTTCTCCAGGATATCTTTTTGCCCTCTTTTAAACCCTCTATTTATCCTGTCAATCATTTTGTATATTTTAGGTAGTTGGCATATGTTACACAGGTAACTACATTTTATAGGGAGAAAGAGTTATATGTATGCAGAAACCAATCTGGGAAGTTATAAAGATTAGCAATGCATTTCCTGGATATAAGATTAATATAAAATATCAGATTATAAAAGATACACAGTCATAAATATTATGTTTAAGCACTTGGTAGATAGTATTCTACCAAGTAGAGATCCAATGTACTTTACTTTTAAAAACATTTTATTGTAAAATTAATACAGGCTGGGTATGATAGCTTATGTCTGTAGTCTCAGCATTATGGGAGGCTGAGGCAGGTGGGTCACTTGAGGCCAGGAGTTTAAGACCAGCGTGGCCAACATGGCAAAACCCTGTCTCTAAAAATACAAAAATTAGTTGGGTGTGGTGGCACATGCCTGTAATTACAGCTACTCAGGAGGCTGAGGCACAAGAATTGGTCGCTTGAACAGTGAAGGTGGAGGTTGCAGTGAGCCAAATATCACGCCACTGCACTCCAACCTGGGTGACAGAGCAAGACTCTATTTCAAAACATAACTAACTAAATATTAAAAATAAAATAAATTAATACCTGCTGATTACAATAAATGAACAGTGCAGAACTGTTTACAAATTATGTAAAATTAAAAAATGAAGCTCTCCTTCTCATCCCTCAACCCCTGATCCCACTCCTTTTCCAAGAGTGTGATGTGTGCCATTTTATGCTTTTTTTCTGTGCATTAACACATACCTAGATCATTTTTAAAGTAAAATGTAATAATACTACATGTGCTGTTTTGTTATTTAGCTGATATTTTTGAGACCCACCTTTATTTTTTTAGAAAAAAATTAGCTGTGTGGTATTTATATTTGTTAATTATCACAGACCTAGCAGCTGAAGTCACCAAACATCTATTATCTCACAGTTGTGGCTTAGAAGTCTCCGAGGCTTGGATTTGTTCTTTGCTTAGCATCTTTCAAGGCCAAAGTCAAGGTGTCTAGCACACTGGGCTCTTATCTGGAGGGCCTGGGGAAGAATCTGCTTCTCATTCAGGCTGTCTGTAGAGTCTAGTTCCTTTTGGTTGTAGGAATGAGGTCCTTATTTCTTAGCTGACTTTCAGCCAGGAGCTGCTGTCAGCTTCAGGAAGCCACTTGCACTTCTGTCATGTGTGTGGCCTTCTTCATATCATATCTGTTATATATGTATCCTGTGGTTTCTACTAGTGTATTATGTTCACATTTCAACTCATAATTTATTAATCTTATTAGCCTTTTGTTTCTTCTGATACTTTTTAAATCTTTTTAATATATTCAGTCCTTTCATTTGTGTTTAGAATGAAATACATAGCTATTTTTTCCAAAGAGATGTCTACTTTTTCTAATTACATTTTGAATAGTCCCTTATTTTCCCTCCAAATTACAGTGTCACTTTTGTAACTGTAACTTTATATTTTGATTTGCTACATTATTCTTTTGATGCAATATTTCTTGGCTATTTGGGGGCAGGTACTGTTTTGGTTAACTTTATTTATTTGTTTATTTATTTTGAGACGGAGTCTCGCTCTGTTCCCAGGCTGGAGTGCAGTGGCGCAATCTCGGCTCACTGCAAACTCCACCTCACGGATTCAAGCAACTCCCCTGTCTCAGCCTCCTGAGTAGCTGGGATTACATGCACCCGCCACCACGCCCAGCTAATTTTTGTATTTTGAGTAGAGATGGGGTTTCACTATGTTGGTCAGGCTGGTCTCGAACCCCTGACCTTGTAATTCTCCCACCTCGGCCTCCCAAAGTGCTGGGATTACAGGTGTGAGCCACTATACCCGGCCAGCAATTTATATTTCAAAACAACTTTGGGTAAATACATTTTTGTATATCTATGTAGTGTATTACATAGCATTTTAAATCAAGGAGAAATTTTAGCTGTAATGACATGAAAGTTTCAAAATATATTATTGAACAGAACTGAATCAATCTGTAGGATAGCATACATAATACAATTCACTTTTGTTTAAATAATTTGTTTATTATATATACACATACATATAGACGTACCTAAAGAAATATAAAAAAAATAATCACTGAATCTTAGAGTTGGGAAGTGTAAAATTTGACTTCTACCTTACACATATTTATATCATTTAAAAATTTTACAATAAACATATGTAAGTTTCATAATGAAAAACAATAAAGATTTAATTTGGGAAATATATTTTTAGATTATTTATTAATCTTACTTTCTTTGATAAGTAATCTTTTCTCATTATCATAGATAATTGAGAGTTGACTAGCCTCAAAATGCTTAAGTTTTCTTCCCTTAGAACACTATCTATAGATACAACTCAGCAGAATCGTCATCATCATCACCAAAATTTCCTGAACTACTACTAAGCGCCAGCAACAGAACTATTATATATGAATTGCTTCATTTAATCTTCTGAATATTCTCTTGGGCTACATAGTATTCCCATTTTACATATAAGGAAAAATGAATTTTAGGGAGATTAAGTGACTTGCTAAAGTCCCTCAGCCAATTAGCATAGTAGGAAATCAAACTTTAGTTTCTGACTCCAACCCTGGCCTCCCTCAATACCATACAGAACAATATCTATGTTTAAATTAATAAACACAACCTAGAGTGACTTTAGAATTCAAGGCCACAACTTTCCCTTTTTTTTTTTTTTTGGAAGATTAATTTAGTAGGTATGAAAGGAAATTAAATCTTGGAACCCCAACCTCATTAAGCCCAAGGGAACAGTCAAGCTGGGAACTGCATCATGCAAACCTGCCACCCCCTTTTGGTTCCTAAATGAGGTGGTTACAAGATGAAAAGCTAAACGGTTCCCCCATATTTTGCCCACAAGGATATCCCTAGTGAGCTGCAAGATCTTTAAGGTGTTTCTGTTAAAATTTCACCATGGCAATGTAAATTGATAGCTTATCTTTTCAGGTGCAGTCACCCCCCTGCCCACAGACACAAATGCATATCTGATCGTCACCCTGCCCCATTTTGTCTATGTTGTCTTATGTAAAATGCAGATTCCTTGCATTCTTCCTCTACCCCATTTGTCTATGTCATCTTCTGTAAAAAAAAATGCAGATTCAGTGAGCCAGACAAAGGCTATTTTTCCCTACCCACCTCTTACATGAAAATTGTGTATTTCTCAATATCCTGCTCTTTCCCCTTTAAATTTGGAGCCCTCAAAATCACCTTTTGATGAAGGCATAGACTTGTCTTCCTGTTGCATGTCCTTAACTTTGGCAAACAAACCCTATAAAATGATTGAGACCTGTCTCCTGGTTTTTCTCAATTGACATCAGACTGCCAAACCAAATTATGGGGACTCAGGGAGAGAACCATTCACTTCAGCCAGGAAAAAGAGTATCCCATAAATGTGGTCTCAATCTAAGGCACAATATCTACTTACAAAATGAATAAGTACTCGTAAGAAGTATTGCTCCGGGATTAGATTTTTTACATGCTGAAAGAACTAGCTTTACAATTCATTTCTTAAGATATGCCAAATAGCAAAAACAACCTGTTATGCAAAGTAAGTATTTTGGCAGAAGGACATTGTGTTTCCTGTTTCAGAACTGAGTTGATTGAATACCTCTAAAGCTCTAGAATATGGACTGAAGTGGACTTCAGCTGGCATGCATCAATTGTTACCTTTCCTCTGAAATGCAAATACAGAGGGAAACAAACATGAGTGGTCTCAAAGCATAAAGAGATTCTCTGCTTTGTTTTCTTCAGCTGGACTCTGTGTCCTTCTCAATTGACTGACAGTGTGTATGTGTGTAATTCTGTGCCATTCATTACTGATGTTCTTCTTAGGGAATTTCCTTGTTTTCAAAGAGCCTTGGAGATATTCTCTAATTTAGTTTAAAAAATAAGACAAAACTGGCCGGGTGCGGTGGCTCATGTCTGCAATCCCAGCACTTTGGGAGGCCGAGGCGGGCGGATCACGAGGTCAGCAGATCGAGACAATCCTGGCTTACAGGGTGAAACCCCGTCTCTACTAAAAATATAAAAAAATTAGCCGGGCGTGGCGGCGGGTGCCTGTAGTCCCAGCTACTCGGGAGGCTGAGGCAGGAGAATGGCGTGAACCCAGGAGGCGGAGCTTGCAGTGAGATTGCGCCACTGCACTCCAGCCTGGGTGACACTGCGAGACTCCATCTCAAATAAATAAATAAATAAATAAACAAAACCAATTAATACTGAAAAAAATTCAAGTGTGACCCAAGGAAGAGAGAAGTAGGAGGAAGGTGACTTTGAGCTCTTACTTTCTCCTTTCTTCCTCCCTTTGAGCTTTACTTTCTCTATCCACAGTGCTTTTTCAGGTACCAGCTGGAGCGAGAAAGCTAAGATAAAATCTCTGGACAATAAAGAGAAGGTTTGCCAGAATTCGCTTCATCACTTTTTTTTTTTTTAAATATTAACACATGCCGCTTATTTACATTTAATTGGAAATCAACTGCCCTAGAGGACACATGGCCAACGTATATGAATCTCCTTCAGAAAAAAGAGTTTTGAAATCTAAAGAAAACTAGATGATGGTCCTCAATTAGTTACCAAGAAATTCAGCAGGCTAAACTCCTAGTTCCTGTCCTTTGGACAAATGGCTTATAGTTTTAAATATTTGCATAGCATAGGCCTGATTTGGGGCATTAATATCTTTGTAAAACTTCAAAAAATTTCATCTATTTTCACAGAAACTGCAAATTTAAATCAACTTCCAGTGGGGTTTGATAACTTAAAGACTGAGAATGTCTTCTGGGTTTTGATGTGGATGTGTGGCTCTCTAAGGCCCACCTCCCAGAATGCTGCTTGAAGCCTCTCTATTCAGGTTGAAGCTATTTATCACATGACCAAAGTGGAATTCTTTCCCAGAGACACTCATGATTGTAGGAAGAACCCAGGCCAGCTGCAGCAAGCAGGTTAAGCAAAACTAAAGCTTGGCTAACTTCAGAAACATTTTAAATGATTAAAAAAAGGAGTTAGATGTCCAGCTATTGCTTCTTGAATTCAGAGATGGAGACTCTCTTCACCTTACCCAAATACTGACATATCAAAGAACTGGATGGATTAATTTCAAAATGCGAAGGGCCGTTACAAAAGGATGTGAGGATGGACTGAGGGATCTGAAGGATACTGTCTCTTCTGTTCTTTTTGTGTGCACACTGAGGCTCTTGAGCCCCATGAAGTCTCCCCCAAAATAGGAGAAATCATTAATTAAAATGTTTAATAAAGAGAAAAAGAACGTAGAGGGAGAAAGGAATAAGCTCTCTGATTGAGGGTGTATGTGAGGTTGCCTATTAACTCTAAGATAGTTTGGGTTCATGAAAGCTAGAGATGTGTATGGATATTTCATTAGCAATGCCATTGGCATTTAACTTGAATATTTAGAAAATAATACGTATTGATTGAAAGAAGCTAGCTCTGTGAATTTATATTATTTGTTCATTAAAAGAACACTCAGGAATTCACTGCATCCAACTATGTGAACAAGTTTGGTTTTGATATCATAAATTAAAAGTATAAATACACGTCCGGGTAGCTTTATAACAATATAATTGACAAAACTATATTGGCTTTATTATTATGCCAGGGTAGTCTTTGTCTCTAATCCACCTGTTACTTGCAGAATTGTATCCATTAGAAAGATAGGTTTGACCAAGAAGAGCTAGTGTTGAAGGTGTAAATTCTAATCTTGACTCTGTTATTAACTTGTTAAATAATCTTAGGAAAATCATTTAAATTTGGGGTTCTTTAATTCTTCATTGGTAAAATGGAGTAATACTAGTCAACCTACAAATCTCATAGAATTCTCTTCTAAATAAAATGTGAAAATAGTATTTTTTTAATCCTTCCAAATATTTTTTAAAACCTACCTATAGATTCAAGGTAGTATTACCTTAGTGGGGTTTTCTGGATTTGCTTTTCAGTATGCCAAAATGTCAGTAGGGTTGCTCAGTTCAACCAATATTAATCCATCATTTATGATGTCTAGGTCACTGGTCAGATTCTAGGCTAGTATAAAGGCTTAAAAAGATTATTCTGTCTTTTACAGAGTCAGTTGGCTTGTTGTCATTGAAATGCCTTACATTGAAATGCAGAAGAGGTATCTCCATTTACTAATAAGTCTCAGGTTTCAATGTATTCCAACCCCACGGCTGAAGAAACCCCATGACATTCATTGCTTTGCTTATTTTGCAAAATATTTATCATCAGTTATGTGCCAGTTATCATGCTAGGCACTGGAGACATGAATATAGATTTATCCAACAATAGATCAGAAGAGGACTTAATAAAATAATTCAATCCAATACAAACAGGTGTTTTTAAAAACATCTTATTTTCCAATTCTGCCTTTGGCCCCACGTACCAAAAATGTCTTGGCCTTTCCAAAGTCACCAAAGTCTTTTGCTATTCCTTCCATTCTGCTTAATGATTTCTAGATATCTAGGCAGGGCAGTGTCCATCCAAAAACAATAATAGGAAAAGTCATTCCATTTAGATATTTGATTTACACACACCCAGCATCACTTTGAATAACTAAAGTAGGTTTGGACTGTGTATAGATAGAATCATATGTGACTTTTAATTCTTCCACTTATTCAGGTTCAAAGAAAATCAAGCATAATAGTAAGAGTGGAGGAAGGAGATTTTTTCATTCCCTATAAGTCAAAACATGTATCCATTTTAGATTTGCTGCCTCATTTCCTTTTGAAAAAACAAAGTAATATTAGTATTTTTTTCTTGAAGACCCTAAACTCATTGGCCATAATTTGCCATAGTTATTGATTTAGACATCTGCATTTCAAAAAAAAAATAATCTCAATGGGGACAAACTCTATTAAATAATGCCTTAAAGTCTACTCTCCCCTTCATAGTTTGATGAAGCATCCTGTGTTAGACACATTTCTTCTGTTGCAATTTCAGTCCCTCTGCATACCCATTAATATGCTAAAAGCTTAGTTTTTGAAATTTGGTAAGTGTCCTAATCTTAGCATTTGTCAGTGCTAGCTGATAACTCTGATTTTTGACTGGTACCTCTTGGAGCCTTATCATCATTTCCAGTTTACAAAGGAATAACCTATCAACCTTGAAGAGTTGGTATAGCATTATGTGTTACTATACATAAAATACCTGCTCCTAATTTATTGTAGATGGCTACTCAGTGTAATTTTTAAAATATTTTAAATACTATTGAATATTTGTTCTGAATTCCTCTAACTACTACCTTCTTAGTCCACTCATCATGAGTAGTTACTTCCCTTGATCAGAATTTGAGCTGAAATTAAAAAAAATATATATATCAAAAGAGTAAAGTTTCTATTATCATCATGACCTTTCTAAATTAGGGAACATTTAGAGAAAGTGTAATAACCTTGTGAAATTGCCTATTATACTATGTTTTATTCATTTTTGAATTCCAAATACTTGCCTGCCATAAACTTGAGAATCAATAACTTTTTTGAAAGGAACTATTTCTTTTGGTCCTGGGAAGAAATTCAGATATTCTCTCAACTCACTTCCTCCTAAACTCCCCCACTTATATTAAGGGACATACATAAAGTCTATTGCATTTCACTGTAGAGCTGAAGCTAGAACAAGGTCCTGCATCTTCTGGACTAGTACCATCCTTTCAGCATCATTCAAACAATCATAACATAGCATCGTTGAAACAAAATTTTACTTCATGCCAAAAAGTGCTTCAGGATCATGAATATCCCTGATGACAACCCAGATTTTCAGTTTGGAAGTTCATGAGAATAAAAGTTCAAGAATGGAACTATATTTTAGTAGCTTGGGGCTTAGAACTTAGTATTTTTATGTTGATGTCCTTATATTAACTGGATTTCCATGACTCTGTTCCCTTGAATTGCAGTTGTAATTATGGAGCAGTTAACATCTTCTCTGGGCCCAGCACATCCCATAATTAGCTGTGTTCTCTCCACAGCATATGACTCAACCCATGTGGTTCTTTTATATCAAAGGCAGGGTGGCCAGATTTTTTTAACCACAATACTTGAGCATGTAGTGGCAGATGGCTCTGCAACCCAACTGCAGTGGATTCTTTTGAAGAGCAACCTCACCAATAACAAGCAAACAAACAAACAAAACCAGGCCCTGAGGTTTATTTTTGAAAAAAAGGAAAGAATCTTCCTGGGGATGTTTCCAAACACTGCATCGTTTAAAAAGAAAAGCATGTCCTTTTTGTTTTGAGGAACTAAAATAGAATTAAATGAGTTAGAACTTTGAGGTCAGCCTTGATCAGGAAGGGGGATGCTTCTTGGTCTCTAATCAGAGGTCTTCAGAGGTTTATTTGGTTGAACTAGGACATTGGGTATAATGTAATGTGTAGTGGAAAGAACATACAGAACTAAGGCTCAGGAGACCAAATTTCTTATATTTTTTCTGCTGCTTCTCAGGTATCCATAGTTTTCTGAGCTTTGCTGAATCCAACTCCATCTATCTGAGGTCATTTAGGCAAAAGCTCTTTTTATAAATATAAACACTTATTAGATCAGCTGAAAAGTACAGGATTTCAAGCTCCCTTTCGCACATACACATTAATCAACATCTACTTTTGAAGAACCCTAGAGAAGGAAAAGACTCAGTAGCTGCCCTGGTTAACTTATTACAGGCTTAGTGAAACTCACCATTAGGGAGTTCCTCATTATATGAGTAATAACATATCAGACTGGAGAACATTTTATTCACCAGAATTCCATAGAGGAAAACAACTATATTTGTTGGGGGAACCACTTAATGGAAGGCTGGACCCAATGGGTATAAATATGAGCTTTACTGCTCTGTGCTTAGTAAAGGAAGAGATTTTCTCACTACTCATCAGAGGTGAGTAAAGGAAAAAGCAATGTAGCCAATGTGATGGTGAGTTGCTGTAGGATACTTGAGATGACCCTGCCCCATAAACTTCAAAACTGAACTGTCCCTAAAATGCATGAATGTGGTATGCATATGTGAGAAGCTGTAGTTAGAGAGGGAAGTGGTGAAGGAACCCTGCTTCACACTCGCATTAATCTCCAATGGTAGCAAGCTTGATACAGAAATGAGGAGTTAGAAAAAGACAAGAGAAAACCAGTCTTGGAAACTAGCAGGAATATTAGGAGAGCTCTGGATTCTCAGTCTATGGAACTGGATTTCAAATCAAAGTCAACAGATCTTAAAAATATGTTTGTAACTTAAACATACTGCGTTCACTTATTATTTGTGTACATTCCATATTCCAGGTACTGCGACACATGCCTGACATGTATTTCACATATGTACACACATATATGCAGCAAAGATTATTCCTTTTCTTCTTTACACTCATCCTGTAAAGTAGTTATTATTATTTTAACTTTGCCATAGATAAAATAAGACTCAGAGAGGTTGCATAAATTGTCCAAGGACACACAGCTGTAAAGTTCAATCTACATTCTAAACATTCTCTAACATTATATTATTACTCATTAATATACAAATGTATTCAGCACTTTATCTACTAGATATCACAGAGTGTACAAAGATGATTCTCAAGAAAATGTTGCCACAGGGCACTTATTCTCTTATCCCTCAGGAGCCATAGGATGAGGATAGAGCCATGTTATCAAGACAGGAGAAGGCATGAGCCATGCAATAGGTTTAAATGTTGACAATTTCAAAGATCTAACATAACTCCCTCAACCTCAAGTGTAGTCTGATTCCTTTTCTCTTGTGATACTGGGGAATATCTAATTTATATTCTGAATATGACCCAAAGTCAGATGTACTTTTGCCCAGTGGTGTCAACCATGACAAGGATTCCAGACTTCTTTGTGATCTCTGCTTATATGGTTTGGCTGTGTCTCTAACCAAATCTCATCTTGAACCGTAATTCCCATAATCCCCACATGTTCTGGGAGGGACCTGGTGGGAGGTAATTTAATCGTAAGGGCAGTTACCCTCACGATGTTCTCATAATAGTTAATGAGTTCTCATAAGATCTGATGGTTTTAGAAGGGACTTTTCCTCCTTTTCTTTGGCACTTCTGTCTCCTGCTGCCTTGTGAAGAAGGACATGTTTGCTTCCTCTTCTGCCATGATTGTAAATTTCCTGAGGTCTCCCTAGCCATGCTGAACTGTGAGTCAATTAAACCTCTTTCTTTATAAATTACCCAGTCTTGGGTATACCTTTATCAGCATCACGAGAACAGACTAATACATCTGCTATCCAATGCTCATTTTTTAAATCTCAACTTTCATTTGTGTCAATACTTTTGACAGGCTCTATTGAAACTCACTGAGATAGTGAGCAGTGGTTATCTTAGAAAGCCCACTGCATTTCACCTTGTCCATTCTCCATTTTTTCTCTCCTAGATCTCCTTCTCTAGTTTTTTTTTTTTTTTTTTTCACTCTCTATCTACTACATTTTCCCTCCTTGTTGGCTACCACCTCTACACTTTCCTTTCCCAATCCTACCCTGGAGAGATCTTAAGGAAATATTATCCCACAAGTCCATCTCTTTTACGGGGGGATTTCTTGTTTTGCTGCTAAGAAACAAATTTGTCTTCATGAGGAAATCTCTTTCATGAATTTGTAGACTTTACTGAGTCTTCCATTCCTCAATAGTCCCCTATTTTCTGAGATAGCTTCAAGATTTCAACTACCCAAACCCTCTGTTAAAAATCTCTACCATCTTGATATTCCACTGTTGAGCAGCTCAGCATTTCTGCTAGATATTATATAGAAGTATGTAAATAGTATAGGAAATTCAAATCAGTTAAATTTTTCATGTGCAACTTTCATAAAAAATTTGGAGGAAGAAGCTCCAATGGCAATTTTTAGAGGCACCATGAAATTGGTCATTTCTTTAATTTTCCGTATTTTATAAATTCTAAAGTGAAGTTCCCTTTCCAAAGAGAAAGAGAGCCCTTTCTTAATACATTGGCATTATATAACAAAAACAATTTTGTATTTTGGAGCTAATACTGGACCTGAAGTTGGTTCTGTCATTTCACAGTTCTCTGACTTGAGCAAGATTTTATTTAACCAGGGTAGGTCTCTGTTTCCTCATCTGTTAATTGAGAGGATAGCACTGTATCTACTTGATAAAGTTGTTGTAAGGGTCAAGTAAGACAAATATGTATCTAGAATGCAATAGGTGCTCAATAAGCAGAGGCAAGTGATTGCACTGGGAATGTAAATCATGTCCATCAAGGAAAGTAACTCTTGCAATAACTTAAACATTTGCAAATATCCACATTCTCTTTGACATCTTCACACAAATATAGAAGTTATGCATGGATTTGCTAACTTTTGTGTATCCTGTTGCAATTCTGTGGTTATATGATAAGAATGTTTATAATTGAATCACAAACTCTGCCAACTTAGAGAAGCCTAGGGTTGGCATTCATTGATGGAAAAGAAGAATCCCACCCCAGAGTCCGAATTGAATGTCTGGAATTCATTTCCTGAGAAGCCTTCCAACTCTGTGATTTTCTGTAGCTTCAGCCTTTGTTAGCAGTTAAAGACTCCACTGGACTTATCAGTTCCGGCTGCTGCTGGCACAGGAGACTGTACATAGTTGGGAGTGAGGACAGAATATTGGTGAAAGCTTTCCAATACCATGAAAGAAGATTCTTTATAGCACCAAGGTGGCTGTGTAGCTTATCTGAGATATAAGATCTCAGTGAGGAAGTGAGTAGGGGGCCACAAATGGATGGTACTGAAAAACTGAAGAACAATAATTGAATGTAACAGGACTTCAATGTACAGTAAATATGCACATTCATCCTTATGTATTATATGGGAAATTGTAAGGTAAAACCCTCTAAATCATTTTTTTCTAACTTTTCTTGGCTTTACGTACTTGATATCTTACCTGAGAAGGGGAAGGAAAAAAGATTAATGAATAACAAGTAATTGAATTTATATATTAATAAATTATGTCTTTTAAAATTATATAAATTTTATATTTTTATTTTACAAAGGAGGAGTCTGAGATTCAAGAATTAAGAAGTTAATTCCAAGAATCCATTAATTCAATAATTTCCTTCCATCCAAACAATATACACTACAGATTGCTTAGTAATATCATTTGCCTTTATTTTTTCTTATTAGTTTCAAAAGCCATTTACCAGTGACTTACATTTATGACTGCTTAAATATGGAAGAATCCAGTTTCTTAAGGCATGTTTCTTAAGGCATGAAGATTAGTTAACCTTTTGCAAATTATTAGCTGCTCAGAACAGCTTCTAAAATTCTTATCTATGGGAAAAAAAATCTTTGATTCTATAAAACCCAATGTCTCTTAAAAGCACAAGGGCAATACTAATGAAATAAATTCAGTTGCAGAATTCTAGGAAGTCTAATTAAACAGGTTCAAGAAGAAGATAGTGACATCCAAATGGACTGAGATCTGATCCTTTCTAGAATTTAGCTTCCTTCAGGCTGTGAAAATTTGTCTTTGAATACTTCAAAGCACCCATCACAGTTTTAGCAAAGAATGTGCCTTAAATCAAATTTTATTGAACGAATATCATATATACACCTCAGACATCTCAGAAAATCTTGTCTGCATGTCTCTTTATGATCATGTCACAAAATAAACAAACAGACAAAAAAACAGAACCAGGATAAATTCCCCTTTAAAAGCATGAAATAGTCCAGTAAATTAGAGAAAGTAAGATTATGGTTAACTGAAATTGTAGTGTATTAAAAAAAGAGAACTCACTTTATTGTCTGGTTACCATGTAGCAAGATTTTGTATAGATTAATTGCTTTTTCATGATCGTTATTTCCATGTTTTTGCCAAAGGCATGGAGGCTGAGCAATATGTAACAGATTAGCCAAGAATATATATCAAGTTGAATGAATGGGTAATCTACTTGCCCAACTAGATTGAAATGCTATTCCTTTCCCTACATTTTACTCTTTATTAATACTAAAAATCAGTCCTGAAGTTCAGGATAACTTCATCCTAACAGAGATTGTTTATAGATAAAAATTTTCCCCATAGAGGTCTCTGGACTAGCAGCATCTGCTACAAACAGAAGATAATTAAATATTCAAACCTTCAGACCTCACCCCTTCCTGACTGCACAGAACGCACTTTTTACATTATCTGCTGATTTTCACATATTTCAGTGTTTTAGAAGCACTACCCTAGGTGTTATGCCTCCATAACACTATACAAAGTTTGCTTCAGTGGATAAAATAGGATTGTGCTGTGCCATTTCAAATAGGCCTCTTTACATTCTTGTTAGTGAAAAATATTTGACTGTTATGATTTATGTCAGAAGTATGGCAGATGATCAAAAATTTGTGCTTTAGAATCATACACTAATTTACTCTGCCAGATCGCTTTTACATTATCAGTACTGAGGAAATTAAGTCTCGATAGGACAGTTTCTCACTGGAGGCACTGACATTCACAATCTTTCCTGTAGGAGGGGAAGCAGATGGGCCCGGACATAGATATTATGCATTCAGATAGCAAAGCAGCAATCTTTCATGAGCTGCCCTGGAGCAAAGTGGGAAGAGTTCTGTGTTAATTTTTTAATGTCTTTTTTAATTAAAAGTGTCAAGTCATAGTCCGTGAGTTTCACTGAGAGGACTGAATTCTGTGTTATCATATTTGAAATGAAAGCCAATTCAAGGAACCATTTATTTTTCTTAGTCTTTGTTTCTGGTTTCATTGTTTCTAGTTTTCCTATTTTGGGTACATTTCAAGCTGAAACGCAGTTATTGTTATTGGTTAACTGTCAAGTTTGCATTTAAAGACATCTCGGAACAAAGAACGGATCCCCATCTGTATTAGTCAACCATGGCCACAGTAATGCTATATAATACCATAAAATGTTTATGGCATTGAACAATAAGCATTATTTTTCACACCACATCTGTAAATTGGTGGGGGCTTGGCTCATCTAGAAGGAGGGAAGTAGACATCTTCCTGCTGTGCCTCTGATCCATGGGGCTCTCATCCTTGTCCTGGTACCTGCAGGCTGGGCATGCTTTTCTCATTGAGATGATGTAGGTAAAGAAAACAAGTAGCACCATGCAAAGCCTCTTATTGCCTAGACTCAGAGATGACACACTGTCACTACTGCTTCATTCAGTTGACTAAAGCAAGCCACGTGGCCAAACGCAAAGTCAGAGGGCGAGAAAATTGAGCCTACCTTTTTTTTTTTTTTTTTTTTAATTAATGGGAGGAACTAGAAAGCCACATAGAAAAAGGTGGATGGAGAGAGAGATGAAAAACTGGGTCCATTAACACAATCTATACAATCTACCTCAGTACCTGTCTGTTTTCTTGGAGGTTCTGTGACTCAAAGACTTCTACCCTCCTATTTCCTGATAACAACAGACATTCTGATGTAAGTAGCATGAAGCATATTGCATGGTTTGTTTCTACTTAATACTCTCAGCTCAGATTTATTCCCAATCTTTCTTCATGCTCATAGTTAATGTCACACTATAGAAAAGCATGTCATGCTAATTACAAAATCATTTAGGTTGCCCAATATTATGGATTTTTCCCTTTCCTGATAATAGAGCCTTTCAGAGGAGGTCAGGTCATGTTGGGGAAAATTGCTGAATACAAATAGTGGCGAATAATTCAAACAGAAATCATGAATCCATTGAGAGGAAAGTTTGGAGTAGGGAATCCAAGAAACACTTCTTTGGATTAATAGTATTAAAGTCCTGCTTTTCCACACCTCTTTCAGGTTAGAAAACAACCTTCTTTAATTTTCTGCTTGAAGTAACATTGAAGAAAATATTTCCTAGAGTTTTGGGAAATGACAGAAAGGTTTTATTGTAAAGATAAAGTAGGATGGTTTTCTTAGGTACTGTATTTTGAAGGTCCTTTACTCTAGTATCTCCCTCCTATCTCCTAGTGACTAAATTTTTACTTTAGAGAGTCATTCTTGGAGCTAAAGTTTTATGGATTTATTTTTCCAGACAAGGTCTCACTGTGGAATGCAGTGGCTCTATCTAGCTCCAGGGCATAAGAAATCTCCCTGCTTCAGCCTCCCAAGTAGCTAGCATTACAAGTGTGTGCCACCTTACCTAGCTAATTAAAACAAATTCTTTTTTGTAGAGACAGGATCTCACTATGTTGCCCAGGCTGATCTTGAGCTCTTGGCCTCAAGCAATCCTTCCACTGTGGCCTCTACAGCCATGAGCCACCATACCCGGTCTAAAGTTTTATTGATTTTTTAAAGACATTTTCCATTTATCAGTTTATTCTTCCCCAAACCCCCACCCAGTTCTCTTAGGGGAGTTGAAAAATCAATTATCAAAACATAGACGCTAATCTCTAAAGAGGCCGAATGTTTACATCGTCCTTCACTTTAACTACCTTTGTTTTATTTCCCTCCTCCCAGATTGAGCTATTGTTTTGCCCTTTATAAGCAAAAGTCTTATTAATAATTATGTCCAAACGAAAGAGCATTTTTTTTCTCAGAATGAATTATGTTCCTTACTATAATAGTGCCTCATGGGATGACCATGAAAGTTAAATGAATTAACACATGCAAACCACTCAGAAGAGTACCAAACACACAGTATATCCTTCACGCATATTATTTTGCCCATAGCTTCTGGATCACTTCATAACATTGATTTTTGAGGTTGTCTGTCTGTTCTTGTTACATGGAAGCTTTCTGAGATACCTAGAAAATGCCATGACAGATTATGTTTTAAATAAATATTTATCAATGGAATGAATTTGTTAAGTGCTCCTGATGTGCTCAAACCCATGCAACGCATGAGGTATGCACAAATAATGATTATCTAATATCTGCCCTGGGGGAAGGCATCGTCTATGAGAAAAGACATACTTCTACACAAATAATATAATGTGCAATGGGCAAAACAGAGGAATATAAAGAGTAGTATAAGGACCTAGGCTCAAAAAATGCACTCTGATCCCATAGCTTGGGCTAGATGTCAGGAGTGTTGTCTGGGGAAAATAAGAAAATGACTTAGAGCAGTAGTTCCCCGAATTAGCATGAATCAGAATTACTTGGAAGGACTGATAAAACAGATTGGTGAGCCCATGCCCACAGTTTCTAGTTCAGTTGATCTGAGATTGGCCTGAGAATTTGCATTCTGACAAATGTCCAGATGCTGCTGCTGCTGGTGGTCTAGGAACACACTTTGAAAAGCACAAAGGAATTGGGCCGGGGGAGTAACACTATGAACAAAGACAGTTCTCTAAAGTCCGTCAGCCTGCAGGGAATAGAGAAGTACAAACACTGAAAAAGGTGGAAAAGGCCCTGATTATGTAAGGTAATTCCAATTTATTCTCGTGCATTTCTCCAACAATGTTATGAAGTAGGTTTATTAGGCAGGGTAGTCTAGGATACAGATTAACCGTGCTATCTCAGGGCTTAGTTCACACAGTTTATTTTCACTTATGCACATTCTGATGCAGGGAGGCAGAGACTCTGTTCCACATGGTCACTTGGGAACTGCAGTGGATGCTGTAGTACATTACCCACAAGGCTGAGGCACTCAATCCCCCAGCTGCTGAAGTCTGTTCCCAGCTACCGAGAGCAACCACGCCCAAAGATACATTCACTCCCTAGGGCCAGCCCACATCCAATGACTGGACAATGTGGAGGATAAATGACTAGCCCATTTACTGGAGGATGGGAAAATCTTGAAAAGCAATTTCAGCTGTAGAAGTTGATTGGCTTGAGCTTATTTCTACCTGGATCCCTGTGGGTCCCTGTCTTAGGCCAGGTTCTCTCAGGAAACAGACTTTGATATTTTTTGTTCAGGAATTTTATTGGAAAATGCTCTCAGTATCAATATCTGGAGAGAGTGAGGAAAATAGGACTAAGGAGAGGGTGTGATTGGGTTTAGAGTCTGGAGCTGAGATGAAACCTCGCAGAACTGCTTAGCTCAGAAGCACGGCATAGTCCCAGCAGTGTGGGTTCATCACCATCATTCAAGGATTGCAGCCCTGTGGATGAGAATGACGGGCTCTGCTTTCGGTGGCTGAAGTTTTGGAGAGCAACATTAGCATTCTCAATGGATTCTCACTGTCCTCTTCACTGCCCAGACATTTTGTAGGGATTTTCACATTAATCAGAACATCAGTACCATCTGGAAGGTTTATAAAGTGCATAATCCAGTCTCTGCTCAAGGAATTAATCTCTCTGCCTCAGCATCAGTAGACTTCAATATTGTGTTTCATTCTAGGCAATACCCTACTCAGATGACCACTGAGAAACAGAACCCCACATAGAAGAGGCTGATTGGTGTGGTGAAGGGGTCTATAAAACACTTCAGATAGAGGCATCCAAGATAGAGCCAAGAAAGGAAACAGAACTTTAGGGAACCTGGTCATCACTTCAAATGTTGAGTCTGTCCTGTGAAAGACGGTATCAGCTCACTCTGTCTCACTTGAAGAATAATCCTAAACTGGATGTATAGTCCAGTCTCTAAGAGGTTAGGAATACTGTCTGTTAACAATCGTCTCTGTACCCCAGGACTGAGCATAATACCTGCAACAAAATAGTTGCTCGAGAAACAGGCTTCATCTGGTGATTACAATACTTCACCATAAATGGTATTGATTGGCATTTGGTTTAAAAAATATTTTAAAATATTTAAAAATATTAAAAAATATTTTTCTGCTTGAATTATATTTCAAAGTCCTCCCAGGTGTGACACTCCACATAGGTGGACTAAATGTTACACCTACTTGCTGTGATTAATGAGCAACGATGAACCTGTCCATTGGAAGATGTGTCAAACCAAAATGGATTTATGTCTGAAATTACTACTGATATGGTGAACCCTGAAATAATTTTTGAATGCATGCACCATTTCATAGGAAGAAGGCAAAATGAGACCCAGGAAGCTATGTGGTAAAATGGAAAGGACATGGCTTTGGGGACAGAAAGATCTGCTTTGAATTCAGCTTTACTACTTGTTAACTATATGATAGTTGGCCAGTTACTTAGTCATACTGAGCCTCAGATATTTCATCTGTAGACTGGCGCTGAAGAGTAGCTGTCTCATAGATTTGTTGTGGTAGTACTTATAAAACACTTAGCTTAAGGTTTGCTATGAAAAATATGCTTCCTCTTAGTTTAATCTCTCTTTTCACATAGGACACATTCTAGTTAACTGTTATCCAGTAAGAGACTCATTTCTTTGATTGCAAGAGTATCACAGAGATATATGTTAGCCAGGTTCTCTAAAAGGAGCAGGTCTGCAGGGAGTACTGAGAATGTGAGATGCCAGGAAAAGAAAGTAGCAAAACTAAAAGAACTTAGGGGCAGTGAGAGGAAACAGGGAGACAAAGTTTGCCTTCCTAATTATTTATTTTTCTAGAGCCAGTCTTGAGTTCTCCCTATATCCCTTCAACGTCTACCTATTTCCAACCATTAACTTTCCTATCAGGAATCTCCACATTAGCCCAGAAAGAATGTAGTCAAAACATGATTGTTTCCCCCATCTCCCACATTTTCCACCTTATCTGCCGGAATCCCTGCTGTAACTTGGAAAAAAAAGAAGCTGGAGGTGGAGAGTGAGAAGATGGAGTTGGTCACTCTCAGAGGAGGTATGTGACCCTCTCTTCAGAGGAATTTTAGAGAATTGGGAATATGACGGTAAAAAGGAATTTACATTTCTAGGCTGGGATTTCTCAACCTCAGTAGTACTGAAAATTTGAGAGGGTAATTCTTTGAGGCTGATCTGTGCTTCCTATGGGACGATATTCAGCCACTTCTCTGTCCATACCCACTGCTCTGAACCACTTCCCGTATCTCAAGATGCAGAGCATTGTTGAAGGCAATGTGGAGTCAGGATGGGAGTCAAAGGCCTCAATGGCCAGGATCAATACCAACAGACAAGTTTCATGGAAATACTCACTGGAGGGTGGGTAGCAAGTAGTTTCTGAGGAAACCAGAGGCAACTGGGGTTTTTGTCTTTCTCTGTGAACCAACGTGGGAACTCTGTATTTCTCAAGAGTGGTGAAATGGGCAAAGGCATCCCCTGTTTTTCATAGAAACGTGTCTAGTGGCCTGCCATTATAACATTTAGCCAAACGTGTTTGTATGGAGTAATAGTTAATACCAGGTTCAAACCCACCCCTCACAGAAATGCTTGGTGACTCAGTTTCCTCCATGCCCAAATATCTCCGTTTTCTCTCACATCTTATATCTGGTGCTGTGGGAATGGTTAGTAGGATCCTTTTTGTTAGAAATTCTTTTATTTGCTTTGGGAAAATTATGCAAATGTATAATGTAATAATCTGATTTATATTACCTACAGAAAGTTAACTGAAGAGGAAAATTAAGTGATTTTAAGCCTAAGTAGATGATTTATGAGTAAGTGCTACAGAAAGGAAAAGTCCTAGCAGCAACAACAAAATCCCTATAAAGGTTGGGATGGAAGAAAAATTATGTGGGTTGGCAAAAAGGCTTCTAGGTAGGATTAACAGGCTGAACTTGAAAAAAAATATAGTCTTTTATGACAAGTATCAAGACATTCGAAATAATGATATACTGAGTACTTTTATAGAGAACCTCATATTCTCCAATCCTAGAGGGTCTGAAAACAAAATACAGCAATATACAACATACTTGGAAGTAAGGAGACTGGGGTGGTGTTGGAATACAATGATTAATGCTTCGGGGACTTTCAGTGATGAAGTCATTGACTGCTAAGGTTAATGGCAAATGCAGTTTCTGAGATTCTACTGCTGAGGTTTAGAATACACTAAACCATATATAAAAAGTTATAATGGCTCTGTCAGACCATCTACAATTTATACATTCACATTTTAATATATAATCTTAGACAAATGAGATAAAATATTTCCATGATACAAACTGTACTGAGTGCTGCACAATTCCGCACCGCTGTTCAGAGAAGGTACAAACTGTGTAACTCTTCAGAGAAACAGACAGAAGTCTTGGTCAGGGTCCTGTTCTACCAGGTAGTGCAAAGTAGAACCACAGTGCTCAATATCTTGAACGGTATTTCTTCTCTAACTGTGATTTCATAGAAAACTTGAAGGAAATTATGACTTTAGAAAAAAAGTGAGTGTTGCATATAGAAGCAGTAGGTTATCATTGTGGCAAGGTGAAAGGGATGGTCATAAAAGAAATAAAATCTAGTAATGGCTCTTTTTGGTCAAGAGATGGTTAATTTCAATGCAGCAAGTATCTATCTACCTGGAAGCGCCGCTATGCAGGGCACTGTTCTAGGGACTGTGAAGCAAGCAAGATGTGTCTCACTGGATGCTCACAGTCTAGTGAAAAAGGTCCACATTGACATGAAAAATGACCCCTTAATAAAACGCAGAGTAAAACAGTGCGATACAAGGGAGATATAAATAGGAGGAGGGGATGAGAAGAAATTAATATAAAATGAGATAATTTAGGATTAGGTTTTAAATCCCTCAGGTTGTGAGAGATAGCAAGCAAAGAAAGGATTTATGATGAAAGATTTTTCTCAAATTATTTTGCAAGATAAGTAGAGCTGCCTTGAGTTAAGCAATTATCATGAGAGAAACACTCTTTTTATAACTTGTTTTTCATTGTGTTTCAGCATAGGTGTAAGGCACAAAGGCACAAGTTTATATAGATACACACAATATTTTTCATACTGGAATAGTGGATGGTTTTAAGGCTTGTACAAATTATGCACACATATATTTTGTGGTACCTTGTGAGGTTAATAAGATCTGTTTTTGAGCTCCAAATCTGCTTTCTAGCTATGCAACTCTGAGCATTTAATGTCTCTAAATCTCACATTTCTTATCTGTGAAATGGAGGCATTCATGAGATATATGAAATACTTGGGCACAATGATAAATAAAGCATTGTGTAAACAGAATAAATGGGTCAGTTTTGGTGTGATGAAATCAGGACTGGGGTGTCAACAGTGATATGCTGGTAAAAGATGATTAGCTCTTTGGGGGAGAAAAACCTTAATATGTAATGTTTGCCAATTTCTGAATTGTAAATACCCACCATCATTTATTTCAGATTAACAACATGATGTCACTGAATGTGGAGTTGAAAACTGATGTGTGTGGCTGGCTTTCATTCAGTGGTGCACACTAGGTTCAGCAAACCACTGGGTGTCAGTATTCTAATGTAACGGCTTTCAGGATTGAATAAGTAAAATGGGAAATAAACTGTTGATAACTGAGATTGTCTAGTCTACATCATTGTGCCAGAATACACCCAGAAGGGACTGTCAGCTCTCCTGGGAAGAAGTTAATCCAGTAACAGGAGATAAGTTAGGCCAGGTAGCAGGGGAAAAAAGAACTTCCTCTCCGGGGATTGTGAACAGGTAGACTCAGTCTCTGTGCTGGGAAGTTGCATGAAGCATTCCAGATGGTACAGATAAGCTGGTCCTTGCACTATGGAGGCAGGTTGAAACTAGGCAAGAGTTATGCCAATTCATCTTAGATCTCTAAGACTGGCTTATACCCATGGGCTTTTAAAAGGAAAGATTTCCCATAATCAGTTTTAGGTTATTCTGTTACATTTATTTTTTTCTCTAGTAAATTATAGTGTAATATTATAATTGGGCGACAGTTGTGAAATCAGGAGTTAGGGAGATTGAGGTTTCCTTTCTAAAGCCTAAGTAGCTCCAGCTGCCGGGCACATGCAAACCAAATGTACCACTTGATTAATGAATCCATCTTATCCCATGTTCAAGATACAAGGGTCTCCTCTCCCCTAAATATCAGATTTTCTGAAGGTTCTCTACGGCTTCCATTTGCTTCTCAAAGGGATGATTAGCCCCCAAAGATTAAGAATTACTTGGGTGTATACTACGTCTCTGTGCTAATTTTTACTTTTGTAATTTTTAAAGATAATTTTATTATACTTATTTTTACTATAAGCCACCTCAAGTTCTCTTTGGCAAGAGAGTTATAAATGATGCATAAAAGTGAACAAAGTTGAATAATGATTACTTAATTGACTTAAAATTACATGCTAGTTCCTCGAAAGTTAAATATAGAATTACTAGATGAGCCAGAAATTCCACTTTTAGCTATATGCTCAAAGAAATTGAAAACATGTTCAAACAAAATTCTACATACAAATGTTCATAGCTGCATTATTCATATTAACCTAAAAGTGGAAACAACTTTATGTCCGTTGGTGACTGAGTTGATAAACAAAGTGTGTCATATACACGCAGTGGAATATTATTCAGCCATACAAAATTGAAGTACTAAACTACCATACCAACACAGCTGAAGCTAGAAAACACTATGCTCCATGAAAGAAACCTCACACAAAAGGCTTCCATTTATATTAAATGTCCGGAATAGGCAAATTAATAAAGAGAAAGTAGATTAATGGTCGCCAGGGCTGGAGAAAGGGGAGAATTGGCCTAATTATCTTTATAGATATGAGATTTCTTTTCAGAGTAGTAGAAATGTTCTGGAATTAGAGAGATGTGATGGTTGCACAATATAGTAACCATACTAAGATCCAGTGAAGTGTACATTTTAAAATTGTAATTTTTTATTATGTTCATTGCATCTTAACAAAAACTTTCATGCTAACTTAAAAACAAAAACAAAATATGCCCCCACATATATGGGGGCATGCCAAAGAAGCCCAGGAACCAACTAAAAGAGCTTTCAGTGGCCAAAGCTGAAACAATTCAAGGGGAAAAATAATTTATTTGGATCATGTTAGATTATATATTGGGTGATAACCCAAAGTAGAAAATAAAAATCCATAAGTCCATAATGATATAAATACATAAATGGAGAGAATAAACAAATCTATAGTATGAAACAACTCCAAATAATGTATACAAATACTCCTTCCTCAAGGATGGGAGAATAACTCTCAACTCAGATCTGAGCTGTGCGTAATGATTTCCTTTCAAAGAGTAAGTACAGGCTGGTGCAGTGGCTCACATTTATAATTCTCAGTACTTTGGGAAGCTGAGGTGGGAGGATCGCTTGAGCCCAGGAGTTTGAGACCAATCTGGCAACATTGCAAGACCTTGTCTCTTCTAAAACTAATAAATAATAAACAACATTATTCGAACATGGTGGTGCGAGCCTATCGTCCCAGCTAGTTGGGAAGCTGAGGTGGGAGAATTACTTGAGCCTGGGATATTGAGGCTGCAGTGAGCTGTGATCGTGCCACTGTATTCCAGCGTAGGTGACAGAAGGAGACCTTGCCTCAAAAAAAAAAAAAGAGTAAGTGTGCAAAAGGGGGAAAAAGAGAAACTTTTCTGTATATAAATATTACAAGCACTGCCTCGGCTAAGCGGTCCAGGTCAGCATCAGCAGTGAGGCCATGCTGATAGGACATATCCTTAATATCGTATGATGAAAATGGCATTTTAGCCCTGATCTTCCTCCCCAAGCTCCACAATCCCAGTCTACTCATGAGAAAAACATCAAACTAATTCCCAATTCCCATAGAGGGACATCAACCAAAGGACCTGAACAGTACTCCTTAGAGCTGTCAAGGTCATCAAAAACAAAGAAAGTCTGAGAAACTGTCATAACCAAGAGTAAATGTAACGTGGTTTTCTGGATGAGGTGCTGGAACATCAAAAGGTAAAAAATAAACTAAAGTGGTAAAAGCTGAATAAATATGAACAAACTGTAGACTTCATTCAATAATAATGTATCAGCATTAGTTCATAAATTGTAATAAATGTATCATACTAATAATGTAAGATGTTAATATTAGGAAAACTGCATGCACAACATTTGAGAACTGTCTATACTACCTTCTTAATTTTTCTGTAAATCTAGAACTGTTCTAAAAAATGAAGTCTATTAAAAAAAATACATGTTAACATTTAGAAAACAACTCATTGTGTTTAAGTATGTGAATGCATAATTATATAAAAAATATTATATGGACTGAGCTCTAAACCATAATTTACTCTATTGGTATGTTTTTGATATACAAAAAATTCAGTCAGTTCCATGTTTTATTCAGCTTAAATTCCCCAGGAATTTAACCAGACTATTAAGACCATAAGAGTTGGACACACAAATCTTCTCATGCTATCAATATCATTTGGAGATGGATCCTCAGTACTGATCCATGCAGACCTGACCAGTGGACACACATAAATTAAAAATATTTCAACATGTTTGCATTGAGATGCAGCCATATGAACCTGGACAAGATTTTTAGCTCTAGTGTCTGTTTTGTTCAGTGATGTGGCACTACCATGTATTTCAGTGCTGGCCACACAAGATTCTCAATAATATCACTCGAACGAATGCATTTTTTTTTCTTTTTTTAAATTATAATTTAAGTTCTAGGGTACATGTGCACAATGTGCAGGTTTGTTACATATGTATACATGTGCCATGTTGGTGTGCTGCACCCATCAACTTGTCAGCACCCATCAACTCGTCATTTACATCAGGTATAACTCCCAATGCCATTCCTCCCCACTCCGCCCTCCCCACCATAGGCCCTGGTGTGTGATGTTCCCCTTCCTGTGTCCAAGTGATCTCATTGTTCAATTCCCACCTATGAGTGAGAACATGCAGTATTTGGGAATGAATGCATTAACCTGATAAAGGAGAAGAAGGGGGCTTTATGATTCATGATTTGTTGCAGCTTTTGCCAGCTACAAAGCCAGCTTAATTGTCACATTGGTCTCTATCAAGGGAAAATAAGAAAAAAACAAAGTAGGACTGAAGGAAATAGATATGGATTTATCTTGCTTCTAATCCTGAATAATATTCTTCTGGTATTCCTAATAGACTAAACGTCTTCTTTGAGGAAGGCCAAATTAATTTAACTTTAATTTGGTCATTGAGGGCCTTGCCAGATGAAGACTTAGACATTTTGTTCCTTAGCCAACTGTTAAGCATCTGGTGAGAAACTTATTGATTCATTCTTACTTCAAACAGGTATTTAATATTTTTTAGAGGAGCTCTCAGTAAGAGATGCAGATAAGATTTTAAAAACCAATAAAATATTTATCTTGCTGACCGAAGTATGATCTTTCAACATTGAAACTGAAGGTTTTCTATTTCTAGAATGTTCTTCCTGAAAGCTATATTTTTGTTGAACTCCCATTTAGTTTGATATTTCCAAGGAAAACTTGTTTATTACCCACTTTCAGCATGTATATTTTCTTAATTTATTTAACAATATGAAATTTGTATTTTCCACTCATAATCTGAGTGTTTATTTTTAAGGTCAAATTTAAATTTCCTTAATAATGTGCTTATAATTCTAATTCTTGACATCAACTTTAGACACTATCTATTAATTCTCTAGTGTGAAAGATAAGGATATAATTTTTCTGATATTCGGTTTTAAATTACAGACAAGTACAATATTTTAAAAATATAGCTGAATATAAAATCTTTTTAATATTTATATATGGCCTGATAGAGTGGCCTGATAGAGAGATTCCTTTTGTTGAGTAGTTGAATCAATCCTCCAGCTTCTGTGAGTGCTGGTTGCTAACAGCTCATGCCCTGTTGAGGAGGTTATCTCCACTCCCACAGTCTGAGTGCCTTCCATACAATCACTGACATTGCCTCAGACCAAGGCACAAACTGTATGGGAAAGTAGGTGTGGCCGTGGACACATAATCATAAGATCATTGGTTCCACATTAACACACGATCCAGGATCCAGTTGCTGCTGGCCTGATAGAGTGGTGGAACAGACACTTGAAGTTTAGGGATAACACAATCATTCTGATATATATCTTAAAACAATGGCTGTTAAATCATTTTAATAGGTAGTAAACATGCAAGAGGAACTAAGAGATAGAATAGGAGCTCACTCACTCACTATCATTCTCAGTGCCCACTAAGTCTTCTGTCCCAGCAACTTTAAGCTCTATGGGTCTTAGAGGGATGAGGCTTCTGCCAGGGACACAGCAAGGAGACCCACTAAATTAAAGCAATTGCTGCTGCCATTGCTTGCCTTGGCATTTATATGCCAGCAGGGCAATAGTCAAAGAAAAAGTCACCATAAAGTCCAGGCTATTGACCCTAATCATTTTGGGGAAATAGGGTTGCTGCTACATAATGAGGGACAGGACAAGAATATGTTTGACAGTCAGGTGAACCACTGGGGCATCAACAGTTACTCTCCTAATAGTTTTAACTATGAGGGAAGGAAATAACTTTGGGACATACAAACTAGGGCATCAAACTTCTGGGGAATGGGTGAGACAACCAGGCAAGACACCGGCACCATCAGATGTACTGTCAGAGGAACTGGCAAATCTAATGTGGATGAGGGATGAAGGAGATGATGAGTATCAGTCATGGACTTGAAGTCCACTGTGGCAGTGGGGCATGTAGTTTCCACTAATGTGTTCTTGTGACTGATCAGAATTCCAGAGGAGGTGTGCTGAATAGATTGAATTTAATATGAGGAGCAAGTGGTTCTGAGTCGTGCAAAGTATAAACTACAGAAAATATTGTTGATGTCCAACTCAGATCTCCTTTTCAGGCTGAAACACCTTATCCCCCAACTCTCATGAGTGTTGGGTCCTAAAAGCTTACAGATCCTCTCTTCTCCAGAGAAATGCCCTCAGAATATGGGAACCATCTTGCCTTGGAATACAGTGTTGACAGTGGCTTACAGCCGAGGACTGACTCTCTGGGTGTGCGAAGGTTGTCCTCTTACATCAAGGTGGGTCTTTTTTTTTTTTTTTTTTTTTTTTTTTGAGACAGAGTCTCGCTCTGTCGCCCAGGCTGGAGTGCAGTGGCTGGATCTCGGCTCACTGCAAGCTCCGTGTCCCGGATTAACGCCATTCTCCTGCCTCAGCCTCCCGAGTAGCTGGGATTACAGGCGCCCGCCACCTCGCCCAGCTAGTTTTTTGTATTTTTTAGTAGAGATGGGGTTTCACCGGGTTAGCCAGGATGGTCTCGATCTCCTGACCTCGTGATCCGCCCGTCTTGGCCTCCCAAAGTGCGGGGATTACAGGCTTGAGCCATGGCGCCCGGCCAAGGTGGGTCTTATTCTGTGTTGCTGTTCATGCTGTAAAGCTCCCCACGGAATGAAGTTGAAAGCTACACATTATTGCTTGGCTTCTTCCTCTTTCTTACATGGTTCTCTCTTTTTTCCAAGTTCTTTACAAGAGAGAATTTGGAAAAAGTATTTGCAAAAGAGTCCCTGTGTTAGACTCTGCTTCTAGGAAATTGAAAACAAGACACATACTTGCCGCAAAAAATTCAAGAATGCATACAAATAGTTTTAAGTCATCCATAGTCCCAACTTATAATGTTTGCCATTGTTAGTAGTATATGGGCTTCCAGTTGCTTCTGTATTTATTGAAACATTTATATAAAAAGGAATTATATATGTGGTATGTGTTTGTATGTGTGTGTATACATATGTATGTAGTGTGTGTATGTGCATATATAGACACAGAGAATGTGGTGGTGATCTTTTTAAATTGAAAAATAAAATAATTTGTAGTTTTATACATATCCTCTGTATAAATCTACAATTAGATAAACAATTCTCTATGAGTTCTAATAGTTAACTGTATAAGTACTGTGGTAAACGTATTTATACATTTGGCCCTCCGTATCCCTGGATTCTGTACCCATGAATTCAACAAACCATGGATCAAAAGTATTTTTTTAAAAGTAACAAAAAATATAACAATAAAAATACAGATTTTAAAATACAGCAGAACTATTTCCATAGCAGTTACATTCTAGTAGGCATACGTAATTTAGAGATGATTTAAAGTATGTGGGATTATGTGTGTAGGCTATAGGCAAATACTATACTATTTTATATAAGGGATTTGAGCATTTGCTGATTTTGGTATCTGTAGGAGTCCTGGAAGCAATGTCCCTTGGAGAACAAGGGATGAGTATACTACTTCTTTGCACATTTATCCAATTATTTTCTGAGATAAATTTTGAGAAGTGTAACTATGAGGTTAAGTGTACGTAATCTAAATATTTTATTTTTCTCTGGCAAATTGTCTTTCAATGAGATATGTATGAGGCTTCCAGTTTCCCCACATCTTTGCCAACACCTGGTTTAGTGCTCAATTAACCTAAATATTAGAACTGACAATTTAAAGCAGAAGTTTTAGAATGGCCAATCAAATTGAAGATTAAGATTATTGACTAGTTTGATATTTTGAATTGAATGAATGCTTAAAATATAAGAAAAAAGCAACCAGACTATTAAGTGCCTATGTGCTCAGTGCTTAAGATAATATCAGTGAATGTTATAATTTTAGGAGGTAAGTTTTGTTATTATCCATTGCAACAATGGACAAACTATCAGTGAGACAGACTAATCACTTATGTTTATATACAGCTGGTTTGATATTGTATACAATTTGATTTCTCTCACGGTGAAGCCCTGGCTTTTCTTTATGCCCCTCTGTCTCCCACTGGTTGCAGTGTGGATCAATGACTCCCTTTACTGCCCACAGCTATAGCGTCATAGACAAACCAGATAGATCATACATCCAGATTTGAACAAGGAACAAGAAAATATATAAATGTTCTCAGAACAATAAAATGAAAGTTCACTTTAAGTGGCGCCTCTGGGGATTATTCATAAAAAGACTTTAGAAAACCAGAGAATTCTAGACACAAATGGAGATTTATAGGGCATCAGGACTGTCCTCTTTCCATTTTCTTCAGCTGCTGCCTCCATTTATAAACGGAAAATTGTACAGAGGCAGATGTCAGTGAGATTGTCAGGCAATAACTAGTTTATTCATGATTTTAAGGCTCCAAAGAGAATTGCTAAAGCTTAAGCCATCCTTTCATTCAGGTAGAAAATTTTCAGAATAAAATGGAAAATCAAATCCCTATTTGAAGAAATTAGCTTTGAGGATTGAAAGTAAAAGTAGACTAGCTCTTTCTTGGGGCTGAAAGAATGGCTTATGGTTAGTAAGCTGTGACTGTGACGAGGGCACCAGGGAGAACTTGATCCTATGCCCACAGCTCCAAGGGTGGGAATGGCTGGATCCCCAACTTCTACTTTTACATATACTAATTTTAGAGGGCTCGAAACTGAGAGAAAACCCCAGGCAGAATGAAGCAAGAAAGTGAACATAGACCTTTAACTGTGTCTAATCTCCCCTGCTTTGGTTGAACATGGCTCCAACTCTTTGGTCCTAAATCTTGACACATTTAGAATCGCCTGAATGCCTTTGTAAAATTCCTAATGCTGCACTCCAGACCTATTAATCTCTGGCTTTGGGAACCAGGCATCAGGCTAGTTGACTCCAATGTGACACCACAATTGCGACCATAGGCTAACTCATCTCTTCTTTCTCCAGTGTCATCATCTGACATCCCAGCTGAAAATTACTACTAATTTTAGAAATAAAATTTTTGGCAGGTATCAGTATTGTGGGGTTTTTTTTTTTTTTTAAATAATAAGGGAAAAAAGACAGGTAAACTATATCATTGAGAGAGAGTATATGGGAACTCTCTACTTTCTGCTCAGTTTTACTGTGAAACTAAAACAGGATTTTTAAAAAAGTCTACTAAATACAGTTTTTAAACATTAAAAACCAAAAAAAAAAAAAAAAAAAAAAAAGAAAGAAAGAAGGAAAGAAAGAAAGAAAGAAAAGAAAGAAAGAAAGAACTAGAAACAGATGAGTTTACTGATACTAGTTTTTTTCCAGAGAGTGTGTTGGCTTTGCAGCTGAAGGGAAAGCAGGCATGTGTCTGACAACATAGCCCGGTGGCGTCTCTCTGTCCTATCACTTTACTTTTAGTTTATTTATCAGCCAGCTCAGATTAGTTCTGCCTACTGGTGAAACTCAGCTCCCCCAGAACCCAACGGATATTGTTAGAGGAAACAGGTCCCGATCCAGACCCCAAGATAGAGCTCTTGGATCTTGTGCAAGAAAGAATTCAAGGCAAGTCCATAGAGTAAAGTGAAAACAAGTTTATTGGGAACATGAAGGAATAAAATAATGGCTACTCCATAGACAGAGCAGCTCCAGGGCTGCTGGTTGCCCATTTTTATGGTTATTTCTTGATGATATGCTAAACAAGAAGTGGATGATTCATGCCTCTGCTTTTTAGATCATATAGGGTAACTTCCTGACATTGTCATGGCATTTGTAAACTGTCATGGCGCCGGTGGGAGTGTAGCAGTGAGGACTAGAGGCCCCTCTCGTGGCCATCTTGGTTTTGATGGGTTTTAGCCGGCTTCTTTACTGCAAGTTGTTTTATCAGCACGGTCTTTATGACCTGTACCTTGTGCTGACCTCCTCTCTCATCCTGTGACTTAGAATGCCTTAACTGTCTGAGAATGCAGCTCAGTACATCTCAGCCTCATTTTACCCAGCTCCTATTCAAGATGGAGTTGCTCTGTTTCAAATGCCTAACAATATGGCCTGTGTACACCTCTTAACACCTAGAAATAAGGCTCTTCATTTTACAACGTCTGAAACCCTGTCATGTGCCACCAGTGAAGCCCCTCTTTCTTGTCTGAATCAGCTCCCAGGCTAGCAGATCTTCTGCTGAGCCTGATGACTAACTTACTCTCAGACTGCTCACCTGGACCAGGTTAATAGCTTTACCCACTGCCAGGTACTTTGATGCTCCAAAAGAGTTTATTTCTGTCACCAACCATAAGCATGAGATGGGACAACTCTAACAGCCAGGGGGATAAGAAATTCTGCCCATGTTTGGAAATCACTGGTAGCTGTTTATGGTACATATTTTGCATATTCAAATCTGTGGCTGCACCTGAATGTTAGCATATTTCACTATTTGACTTGAATTTTGTTTTTTATTTTTTTGATTTTTGTTTTTTTCTTTTGCTACATTAGAAGGATGGAAAAAATATTTCTCTTCACCTTCTGAAAAGTTTAAACTTTAAGCTTTTCCTAGCCTCAAGGAACCCAGATAGTTCAGTTGCTAATAATTCTGGCTTTAGGCTTAATGGGCCATAAAGGTTTAATGTGGAAAATAATAAGGACAACAAGCAGAGGAGAATGCATGGGGCAAGAAGAGCCTAGAGAAAGTGGCGCCTGAGAAACTTGAAAAGAGAAAGGACTTTTTTTTCCAGATTGAAACAGGTCGAGGGACTGGGGGAAGTAGATACGGGAATGGAGTCAGTCAGGCTATCTGCGGGGACTTGTTCTGAAGCTTCATGACACCCAGGAGGCCCCTAAAATAAAGAAGGCTCTGGACATTGGGTGGGCGTGATGGTGTTGATAAATGCAGTTGTCCCTTGGTATCTGCAAGAAATTGGCTCCAGGACCCCTGCAGGTACTAAAATCCAAGGATGCTCAAGACCCGAATACAAAATGGCATACTATTTGCACATAACCTGCACATATCCCCCTGTATACTTTAAATCGTCTCTTATAATACCGAATGCAATGTACATTTGACCCTTAAACAATGAGGGTGTTAAGGGCACCAACCTTCCCTGCTCCAGTTAAAAATTCACATGAAGCTTTGGACTGCCCCAGAATGTAACTACTAATAGCCTACTGTTGACCAGGAGACTTACTTATAACATAAAGTCAATTAACATACTTTTTTTTGTGTTATGTTTATTATATATTATCTTCTTACAGTAAGGTAAGCTAGATAAAAGAAAATGCTGTTTTAAAAAATCATGAGGAAGAGAAAATATATTTACTATTTATTAAGTGGAAGTGAATCATCGTAAAGGTCATTATCATTGTCATGGTCATGTCGAGTAGGCTGAAGGGGAGGGGAAGGCAGGGTTGGTTTTGCTATCTTTGGAGTGGCAGAGGTGGAAGAAAATCCACATGTAAGTGGACTACTGCAGTTTAAACCCATGTTGTTCAAGTGCCAACTGCAAATACTATGTAAATAGTTGCTATGCTGTATTTTTAAATTTTGTATTATCTTTTATTGCTTTTTTAAAAAAAATATTTGCAATCTGTGAGTGGCTGACTCCATGGATGTGGAAGCTGCAGAGACTGAGGACTGACTGTAAATCCCTGCATCTATACTTTGTCATGTGGCAGCTGAGCTGAACTCACCCCTGAGCTGCACTAGTGATTTATGACACACAATTCAGCAATTCACATTTGTCAGGCCTTTTGGTACACGGTAGCCTTTGGTGACTGGAAACACATGGAGGCCCAAATCTTCTCTCCATTTCTTTGGCACTAAGTGCTATGTTACAATGAAAACAAGATCTAGGAACAAGGCACACAAATGATCACCTTGCTTGAGAGACTTAATCAAAGATGGACACACATGATCCTGGTGGCCCACCTTCCTGTCAGTTCTGGTGACAGAGTCCTTTGTGAAGTGGGAGGACAAAGCACCAGATGGAGCCCCACATCTTACTTATTACAGGGAAGAAGGATTCCCTATGGGTAATTTAATACTCTTTTAAAATTGTTGTTACACACACACAGAAGATACTTATAAGCAGGTACATCACTTTTTATAATGCAGTGTTTGTGAGTAACTTCTTAGGCAACATAATATCATATGCTGTTAATTCTCATGTTGTGTCACACAAACAATCCTGGTAATAGGGTCACATCAATATTAATGCAAGAATGCTAATAACTCCAAACCACTACCTCCTAAATAAAGACACATGCCATCATCAGTTCTCATCTCACCATCTCCCTTTCTGCATGACTAGCCTGTTCTAGCGTCATCTCTTGCCTGGGCCACTGCAAGTCTCCTCAACTGAATTTATTTATTTATTTTTTGTCGTTGATCTTCATAGCCACATTGAGAAGTTAATAAATCTGATCATCTCATTTCCATTTTTGAAAACCTCTAATGGCTTCTAATATTTATTGAAAAAAGATAAAACCACATAATTGAGATGGAGTCATTTCCACGAAGACAATAGCAAAAGTAGCCTTCATCCTATGCCCGTTTCCCTGTTATTTTCCTTGTAGTACATAGCTCTGAAATTATTTTTTCAGCATATCTGACTTCCTGTCTTCCTCCAACAGAATGTCAACTTCTCATTTCATCCACTCTTAGGTCCCCAGTACCTACAACAGTGCTTGGCACACAGTAAATGTTCAGTTACCATCCATGGAATTTCACAAATGAAAGATGTGCATTGGTACTAATGCCTGTGATTTCTTTTCAGCCAATTATACTTTTGCAAAGGAAGAAGGACAATTATTTTTCTCCCTTTGTGACAGACTCAACTGTTGGAGGGATCTCAACAGCAGTTTTGCTTGGGCCCCAGACTGATCATTCAGTATAATCATTACTTTGCTTTCCCTTGAGCTGCTATGATCCTGTTGCAGCATTCTCTGTTGGTTGCCAAATTACATAAAATAGTCCAATCACTGCAGGAGATTCTGTTCCATATTGTACTAATTGTCATCCACAGAATACTTTGAGAGCATGATTTTCTTACTAGAATAAAAAGAAAGACCTTTTCTTTATTTGTCTTAAACTGACTTGGAACAGATCTCACATGACTAAACTGTTTAAGTTATTGTTATGAGTTGAATTGTGTACCCCCAAAATTCATATATTGAAGAAAACACCCTAATATTTCAGAATGTGATTGTTTTTGGAAGAGACAATCTTTAACAGATAATTAAGGTTAGATGAGATCGCTGGGGTCAGGTCTTAACTGAATATGACTGGTATCCTTATGATAAGAGACTAGGACACACACACACACGCGCACGCGTGCACACACACAGAGTGAAAAAAACCATGAATACACAGAGAGGAGATGGCTCTTAGAGACTCAACTGTGCTTCCCCAAAATTCATAATGTTGAAGTCCTGCACCCAGCACTCATAAAGTGACTGTAACAGGGTGGCCCTAATCCAATCTGGCTGGTATCCTTATAAGAAGAAGAGATGAGGACATATGGAGAAACACCAGGGCCATGCACACACAGGAAAGACCATGTGAGGACACAACAAGAAGGCTGCCATCTGCAAGCTGAAAAGAGAGGCTGGAAGAGAAACCAAACCTGCCTTGATCTTGGACTTACAGTCTCCAGCACTGTGAGAAAGTGCATCCCTGTTATTTAAGCCTGTGTTGTTTTGTAATGGCAGCCTTTGCAAAGTAAATCAATTATGAAATTCTACAGGCAGCTTTTCAACTTACATGAAGTTCCTTTTCTTAAAATGCATGCATACAAGAATGGGTCTTATGGAAAGTACAGTGTTACTTAGAATTACCACTGCTCCGAAAATTTGCTAGATACAGCTTTCTGGGCCAGAACCGTTTCCTTTTTTGCAATCAGGAATCCTTGAAGTGGGGATATTTCTTCTCTACCCATTCCTTTCCATGTAAAAAATATTCCCCTAAAAATTATTGGCTTCTTATGGTCCCTACCTCCTTTGTTTCTGACCAAGAACTAGAGTGAGTTATCTGGTTGCTGAGTTTGGGAGGGGAACTGAGTATCAGTATCTCAGCTCCTTCCTTTCCTCATTCGCATAAATGGTAGTCTGCCTTCAGAAAGTATTTGCTCTGGTGTCCTCCTTTGTGGCTTTCATTGTATTGGGGCACCCCCAGTTAGACAGGTTGAGATTACCTTGTGTTGTTTATGGCAGTGGGTAACAGGAAACCCATTGTTACTGCACACTTTTCCTGGTTACTTCTTGCTGTGTGACAAACAATTACAAAATTTAGTGGTGTAAAACAATCATTTTATTAATTTCAACATTTTGTGGGGCAGAAATTTGGGCAGAGCACAGCAAAGATTGCTTGTATCTGCTCTATGATGACTAAGACCTTTAATTACATTGGCTCATACAGCTGGATTTAGCTGGGCTGGCTTGATGGGAGCTACACGTCTTGGGCCTTGATTCTGGCTGTCAGTTGGTTTCCTCAGTGATATGGTTTGGCTGTGCCCCCATGCTGTTCTCGTGATAGTGAGTGAGTTCTCATGAGATCTGATGGTTTTTATAAGGGGTTCTTCACCCCTTTGCTCTGCACTTCTGTGTCCTGCCACCAAGTGAAAAAGGGAGTGTTTGCTTCCCTTTCCACCATGACCACACAGAGCTGTGAGTCAATTCAAACTCTTTTTGTTATAATTTACCCAGCCTCGGGTATTTCTTCATGAAAGTGTGAGAATGGACTAATACACTCAGTTTTTCTCCGCATCATATCTACCAGTGCCAGAATGTCTAAGATGCTTTTTCACTAGCATATCTTTCCTGCACTGGGAGAGCTGAAACAACTAGGGCTGCCTGGACATCACTACTTTTTCATAAGCTTATCTTGGGCTTCCTCACATTGTGGTGGTATCAGAGTAGTTGGACTTCTTACATGGTGGCTAGGTCCCTCCAGAATGAGCATTCTAAGACACCAACATGAAAACTGCAAGGTTTATTCTGACCTAATCTTGAAAGGCACACAGTATCATTTCTGATATATTCTGCAGATTATAAGTGAGTCACAGGGACAGCCAAGATTCAGTAGGTAAGGGCTGGCTACACAAAGATGTTAATACAAGAGGTGGTTAAAAGAGGGCTCTTTTTTAGAGAATATCACGACATTTAAGCCATGTTCTTAAATAGATAATAAAGGTGCTATTGTCATCTCATCTACTTTTTCTTCTATGAAACTTTCCAGTTGATTCAAAACTGAGGCCAGAAAAAGTAAAATTTTTAAAGTTGATATTCTCATACATCAGCAACAGCTATTATTTGTTCTTGATATATGGCTTGTATCAGAAATATCTTAGTTATAGGCAACATCTTAAAATGTCCTGCTTTCATGCAAATAAGAGGATGTAAATGGATGATTGGGGGCTGGGATGTTGCTTAACATCACGTGCCAGACATGAATAAGCATCACACCTTAGTCAAGAAATAAATTATAAAGACAGAAAGGAATTCTGAAAATATGGTAGCCAAAACATCCTGCTGCCTTGTCATTCCCAAACTCAACTTTAATCCTTCTTCCACATGAGCCAAGTGGATGATGGAACTGGAAGACAGCCATATCCTGGAGGATGGAAATGATTGGGCTCTTGCAAATAAATTGAAAGAGAAAAATGGTCCTTACTGACATTCAAATTAGAGGCCAGGAAGATCAAGTGAAGGAAATTTTCGGAGACTACCTAGTCAAACTGCAAAGGGATAGAAATCAAGAGGGAAACATAAGGCTTACAGCCACAGGAGACTTAACATGCAAATAATGAGAAAGGAAAACAAGAAGATCTCATGGAAATGCAATTATTAAACAAATGATAGCAGAAAAATTTCCTAACCTGAAGGAAGACCTAGGTAGGCAGAGGAACATTGAGGCAAGTCTTAATAGGATTTCTAAACTCCAAGAATAAAGAAAACATTTTATAGGCTTCAAAGTAGAAAAGACAAGTTATTTCAAAGGTTAATTCACAGATTCAGGTTGGCATTGGACATCTCATCTGTGGAACGAGGAGCTAGCCAATCATAGAATGACCTCTATAGATCACTTAGAGAAAAGAAACACAACCATGGATCCTGACAGCAGCCCAAATGCCATGCCAGTAGCACAAATGAAAGAAAAATACTGTAAATGTACAAGAATTGAAAGTACACATCACTCAAACACTCTACAGGAGGAAAATTCTGGAGAATGAACTACAACTAGCAAACAAGCCAGAACAGAGATGAGAATGGGGTGTTTGAGAGGTGGCTGGGAAGAGGTTAAATCTGTGAGTGAGGATAGGAAAAATAAAAAATGCAAGCAAACTAAAAATCTTATCCTAAGAAGTATACGACATATAGAGAAAAGTAATAGGGGAAGAAAACCCTTAGTAAGAATTTTTAAAGTAAAATTAATATTAATAAATAATAGGCTTTATTATAATTGCCAGGAATGGGAAGGGAACTCAAAGTACACTAGCAACATACAGTAAGAACCCAAATTAATAAGCACTTTTACTTGTAAATTAGCTACAAATATACAAAGGAGGGAAAGAAAAATATCAAATGGAAATACTAAATATAGAGTAAGATGAAATAAATGAAAATAAGTATATCATCACATATACTGTGTTAGTTATCTATAGCTGCATAACAGATCCAATTAAAAATTGATTTGACTGAATGATTACCTGATCTTACCATCAGAATATTTGTTGTATTTGTGCAAGAGTGAACCTTTCAGGCAAGGTATTCCTTGGACTTCTCAAAAGTTTTCATCCCTGGGATGCAAGGCTGGTTCAACATACACAAATCAATAAATGTAATCCATCATATAAACAAAACCAATGATAAAACCACATGATTATCTTAATAGATGCAGAAAAGGTCTTCAATAAAATTCAACACCCCTTCATGCTAAAAACTCTCAATAAATTAGGTATTGATGGAACGTATCTCAAAATAATAAGAGCTATTTATGACTAACCCACAGCCAATATCATACTGAATGGGCAAAAGTTGGAAGCATTCCCTTTGAAAACTGGCACAAGACAAGGATGCCCTCTCTCACGACTCCTACTCAACACGTATTGAAAGTTCTGACCAGGGCAATTAGGCAAGAGAAAGAAATAAAGCATATTTAAATGGGAAAAGAGGAAGTCAAATTGTCTCTGTTTGCAGATGACATGATTGTATATTTAGAAAACCCCATGGTCTCAAACCACAATCTCCTTAAGCTGATAAGCAACTTCAGCAAAGTCTCAGGATACAAAATCAATGTGCAAAAACCACAGGCATTCCTATACACCAATAACAGAGAAACAGAGAGCCAAATCATAAGTGAACTCCCATTCACAATTGCTACAAAGAGAATACAATACCTAGGAATCAAACTTACAAGGGATATGAAGGACCTCTTCAAGGAGAACTACCAACCACTGCTCAAGGAAATAAGAGAGGACACAAACAAATGGAAAAACATTCCATGCTCATGGATAGGAAGACTCAATATCGTGAAAATGGCTGTACTGCCCAAAGAAATTTAAAGATTCAGTGCTATTCCCAACAAGCTACCATTGACTTTCTTCACAGAATTACAAAACAGTACATTAAATTTCATATGGAACCAAAAAAGGGCCCACATAGCCAAGACAATCCTAAGCAAAAAGAAAAAAGCTGGAGGCATCACACTACCTGGCTTCAAACTATTCTACAAGGCTATACTAACCAAAACAGCATGGTGCTGGTACCAAAACAGATATATAAACCAATGGAATAGAACAGAGGCCTCAGAAATAATGCCATGCATCTACAACCATCTGATCTTTAACAAACCTGACAAAAACAACCAATGGGGAAAGGATTCCCTATTTAATAAATGGTATTGGGAAAACTGGCTAGCCATACACAGAAAACTGAAACTGGATCCCTTCCTTACAGTTTATACAAAAATTAACTCAAGATGGATTAAAGACTTAAACGTAAAACCTAAAACCATAAAAATCCTAGAAGAAAGCCTAGGCAATACCATTTAGCACATAGGCATGGGCAAAGACTTCATGACTAAAACACCCAAAGCAATGGCAACCAAAGCCAGAACTGACAAATGAGATCTAATTAAACTAAAGAGCTTCTGCACAGCAAAAGAAACTGTCATCAGTGAACAGGCAACCTACAGAATGGGAGAAAATTTTTGCAATCTATCCATCTGACAAAGGGCTAATATCCAGAATCTACAAAGAACTTGAACAAATTTACAAGAAAAAGACCAAACAACTCCATCAAAAAGTGGGTGAAGGATATGAACAGACATGTCTCAAAAGAAGACATTTATGTGGCCAACGAACACATGAAAAAAGGCTAATCATCACTAGTCATTAGAGAAATACAAATCAAAACCACAATGAGATACCATCTCATGCCAGTTAGAATGGTGATCACTAAAAAGTCAGGAAACGACAGGTGCTGGAGAGGTTTTGGAGAAATAGGAATGCTTTTACACTGTTGGTGGGAGCGTAAATTAGTTCAACCATAGTGGAAAACAGTGTGGCATTTCCTCAAGGATCTAGAACCAAAAATACCATTTGACCCAGCAATCCCATTACTGGGTATATACCCAAAGGATTATAAATCATTCAACTATAAAAACACATGCACACAGATGTTTATTGCAGCAGTGTTCACAATAGCAAAGACTTGGAACCAACCCATCAATGATAGACTGGATAAAGAAAATGTGGCACATATATACCATGGAAATACTATGCAGCCATAAAAAGGATGAGTCCATGTCCTTTGCAGGGACATGGATGAAGCTGAAAACCATCATTGCTGGCAAACTAGCACCACATGGAAGAGAAAACCAAACACCGCGTGTTTTCACTCATAAGTGGGAGTTGAACAAGGAGAACACATGGACACAGGGAGTGAAACATCACCCACCAGGGCCTGTTGGGGGTTGGGGGACTAGGGGAGGGATAGCATGAGGAAAAATAACTAATGTAGATGACGAGTTAATGGGTTCAGCAAACCACCATGGCACGTGTATACCTATGTAACAAACCTACACATCCTGCACATGTATCCCAGAACTTAAAAGTATAATAAAAGAAAAGAAAAGAAAAGAAAAAAATAAGAAAGTTTTAGGGGAACTTTAGCCAAGATGGCTGAACCGACAGACAGAAAAAACTTCTCCCATCGAGAGACCAGACCATCAAGAAGACTGGCACACTCTGAATTGATCCTCAGAAAGAAGACATTGAGAGTCAACAGAGGGAAGACACAGACCCTAGGCTGAATGGGGAGGAAGCTAAGAACGCTGCTTGGGGTTGCCACGCACCAGGACTCCTCCCTGACCCTATGTGGCTCCTGGGGAAATGGTGAGTGAAACAGGTGTGGAGTGGCTCTTAAGGACCTCTTTTAAGGTGGGTCTGGTGGTAGCAAATTTACTTAGTTTTTGCTTGTTTGAAAAGGATTACATTTCTCCTTTTCCCAGGCTGTTCTCAAACTCCTGAGCTCAAGTGATCTGCCTGCTTCAGCCTTCTAAAGTGTTGGGACTGCAGGCATGAGCCACTGTGCCTGGCCAAAAATAAATAGCATTTCCATACACCAACAACATCTAAGCTGAATGTAATCCTATTCACAATAGCCACAAAAAGAATAAAATACCTAGGAATACAGCCTACCAGGGAGGTAAAAAATCTCTACAACCAAAATGACAAAACACTGCTCAAAGAAATCAGATGACACAAACAAATGGAAACACATTTCATGCTCATGGATAGGAAGATCAATATTGTTAAAATGACCATACTGCCCAGTGTAATTTATAGATTCAGTGATATTCCTGTCAAACTACCAATGTCAGTTTTCACAGAATTAGAAAAGCTATTTTAAAATCTACATGGGTCTAATAAAGAGTGTGACTAGCCAAAGCAATCCTAAGCAGAAAGAACGAAGCTGGAGGCATCACACTTCGCAACTTCAAACTATACTACAAGGTTGCAGTAAATAAAACAGCATGGTACTGGCATTAAAAAAGACCATAGGCCAGTGAAATGAGTTACAGAACCCAGAAATAAAGTGGCACACCTACAACCATCAGTTCTTTGACAAAATCAGCAATAACAAGCAATGGAGAAAGGACCTCCTATTCAATAAATGGCTCTGGTATCACTGCCTAGCCATATGCAGAACATTGAAACTGGACTTCTATATTTCACCATATAAAAAAAATTAAACTCAGGATAGATTAAAGACTTAAAAGTAAAACCTAAAACTATAAAAAATCTAGAAGAAAATCTAGGAAATACCTCTCTGGACATAGGCCTTGGCAAAGATTTCAAGATGTAGACTCCAAAAACAATTGCATCAAAACCAAAAATTGACAAGTGGGACCTAATTAAACTAAAAAGCTTCTACACAGCAAAAGAAACTGTCAACAGAATAAACCCACAACCTATAGAATGGGAGAAAATAATTGCAAACTATGCATCCAACAAAGGTCTAATATTCAGAATCTATTAGAAACTTAAACAATTGAACAAACAGAAAACAACCTGATTGAAAAATGGGCAAAATACATGAACAGACACTTCTCAAAAGAGAACACAAACAATTAGGCAACAAATATACGAAAAAAATGCTCCACATCACTAATCATCAGAGAAATACAAATCAAATTGCAATGCTATACCAACTCACACTAAACAGAATGGCTATTACTAAAACAGCAAAAAACGAGGCATGCTGGTGAAGCTTCAGAGAAAAGGAAATGCTTCCATATTGCTGATGGGAATGTAAATTAGTTCTGGAAATTTCTGAAAGAACTTAAAACAAAACTATGATTCAATCCAGCAATGCCATTACTGGGCATTTATCCAAAAGAAAATAAATTATTCTACCAAAAAGACATATGCACTTACATTTTCATTGCATCACTGTTCATGATAGCAGAGACACGGAATCAACACAGGTGCCCATCAATGGTGGACTGGATAAAGAAAATGTACATATACATATACACCATGGGATACTACACAGCCACAAAAAAGAGTGAGATCGTGTCCTTTGCAGCAACCATGGATGTAGCTGGAGGCCATTATGCTAAGTGAATTAACACAGGAACAGAAAACCAAATACCTCATGTTCTCATTTATAAGTAGAAACTAAACATTAGGTACACATGGACACAAAGATGGGAACAATAGACACTAGAGCTTACTTGAGATTGGAGGGTGAGAAGAGTGTTAGGAAAGAAAAACTACCTATTGGGTACTATGCTCACTACCTGGGTGACAAAATCAATTGTACATGAAACCCCAGCAACATGCAATTAACCCATGTAACAAACTTGCACGTGTACCCCCTAAACCTAAAAAAAGAAGTTGGAAGGAAAAAAGAAGTTGAAGTGATGCCAGGGCTTCACTGAGTTTATAAAGACTGGAGGTGTGACTATTTTTGTTCCTGGATTGCTAATAAATGCTTGAATGATTATTATCATTTAAATATAGTATCTGGTAAATATTATGGGGAAGTTGACATTTAGTTCTTGTCCACTTCTAATTTTTGGAGATTATTACTATTAATTTAAAAAAGAGATATTTGTAGAAAGTAAAAATGGTTTAGTGAACATAAAATTACTCTCAAATATCCAAAATAATAACAGATATCATTCTGAAGGGTCAAATATTTAAATAATTTCACTTAAGTCAGTAAAACTTTTAAAAAGAAGTTATAAAAATATTTGTTGATACTGTGAAAATTATACAGCTGGGAAATGAACAAGATTATACTACATTAAGTATAATTATAATTGGCCCCTGAACAACAAATGGGTTAGGGGCACTGAACCCCCTCTGCAGTAGAAAATTCAACTGTAACTTTTGATTTCCCCAAACTTAACTACTAATAATTTACTGTTGACCAGAGGCCTTACTGATAACATAGCCAATTGATAGGTATTTTGTATATGTATTATGTGCTGTATTCTTACAATAAAATAAGCTAGAGAAATGAAAAATGCTATTAAGAAAATCATAAGAGAGAGAAAATGTATTTAATATTCATTGGGTGGAGGTAGATGATCAAAAGCCTTCATCCTTGCCATCTTCATGTTGAGTAGGCTGAGAAGAAGGAAGAGGAAGGGTTGATTTTGCTTGTTAGGGGTGGTAGAGGCAAAAGAAAATTCACATATAAGTGGACCTGTGTGGTTGAAACTTATGTTGTTCAAGGTTCAACTATAATATGAAAATTTGGTAGGGTACTGGATATATGTTTACATATATATAACATAATATATAATATATTTGTGTGTATTTGTATATAAGATTATATATAACTATATATATAATCTCAGTACATTTTTCCTTATAATGATGACAACCAAAAATAAAAGTAGTAATATATTTCATTTATAATGGTGACAAAAATGATAAATACTCAGGAATAAATTTAAGAAAAAAGCATCAGAACTTAATAAAAAAATTAGTAGGAAACATATAGGGAAAAATATGTTATTGAAAGACAAATGGATATTTAAATAATTAGAAAGACATATCATATTCTTAGATGGTAATATTTAATAAATAAAAATATCAGTTCTGAAATAATAAAATTCAAATTGTAATTGTAAGAAGACTTTGGTAATTTCATCAAGGATCTTCTTATAGAAGAATAAATAACAAAAATAGCCAAAAAATTATTTAAAAATAACTATCATGATAAAGATATTCCCTTGTTAGACATTAGAAGATGCTGTGAAGCTTTGAAGTTTAAACAGATAAATAAATCATAGAAATAAAATAGAGAACCTGTAATCCCAGCACTTTGGGAGGCCGAGGCGGGCGGATCACAAGGTCAGGAGATCGAGACCATCCTGGCTAACACGGTGAAACCCCGTCTCTACTAAAAATGCAAAAAATTAGCCGGGCGAGGCGGCGGGCGCCTGTAGTCCCAGCTACTCGGGAGGCTGAGGCAGGAGAATGGCGTGAACCCGGGAGGCGGAGCTTGCAGTGAGCCGAGATCGCGCCACTGCACTCCAGCCTGGGCGACTAAGCGAGACTCTGTCTCAAAAAAAAAAAAAAAAAGAAATAAAATAGAGAAGCAAAAAACAAATTCCATTATGTATGGATTTTGAATATATCACAAAGTTGGCATTTTGTTTCATTGAGGAAAGGTCATTTCATAAATGGTTACAGCATAGCTAATATTTAATTCATCTAGAATAAAATGAAGTGGGAGCCACACCTTGTACCACATATGAAAATAAATCCTAGCTGAATTTAAAACTTACATATTAAAAATTTTAAAAAGATACGTAGAAAAAAATTAAGTATTTATACTTACTACCTAAATGTGGGATAAACATTTTTATGGGGCCAGGAAATTCAGGAACTGTAAAAGACAGATGCATATAAATATATATAAATTTATGTCTTTATATAGCAAAAGATAACAAAATCATTAGATAAGTCATAGATCTGTAAAATGAAGTTGAACACAGATACAGATACAGTTTAAAGTCTACATAATATAAAGAATATTTAGGATTCATTCTGGCAAGAAACATAATTCCATAGTATAATGAACAAATAATGTAAATTGGCAATTCTTTGAAACAAAACCATATGTTAGAATCCTTAAATTCACAATTACTAGAATACATCTGAATATAGGAAAGGAGAGGAAAGTGTAGATGAATAAAAATAAAATAAGGAGAAAAATAAATAAAGAACAAAAATCTTCTCAGAACATTTGATATGAATTTGAGTACATAAAATTTCCAATGCATGTATGTACATACATAAAGTCTTGAAAAAATAGATAAACTTAGGTATTTATCTATGATTACTGTCCATATTGAGTATATATGGTAAGTGAAAAAATATCCACATTGCATGGTAACGTGCATGCTATGATTCTATTTTCTTAAAAACAGTAGCAACAATAATGTGTGTGTATGCAAGTATAAATTTGATGAGAGTGATGATGTAAAAGGACACCAGGCTGGCTACTTTGTGCGTGCGTGTGTGTGTGTGTGTGTGTGTGTGTGTTGGAGGGAGGGGTATTGTATAAGATGGCAACAGCCAGCAAATTTGCTTATTTATTATTGTATAGTGTTCCTTTTATATGTTATAAGAATATATTTTACTCTGAATATTTGAAAACCATTAAACAGTCATAATGATATTTTGGTCAGTGATGACCAAACCACTTATTTATTTATTTGACCAAACCACTTATTTATTTATAAGGTTATAATGGAGCAGAAAAATTCCTATTGCTAGTGATATCACAGGCATTGCAATGATGCACTACAGTACATTACTAACATGTTTGTGGCGATGCTGGTGTAAGCAAACCTACTGCCCTGCCAGTCCTATACCATTATAGCATATGCAGTTATGTACAATATGAAATACTTCATAATAATAATGAATAATTGTTACTGGTTTATATACTATACTATACTTTTATTGTTATTTAGAATGTAGTCCTCCTACTTATTTTAAAATTAATAAAAGAGTTAACTGTAAAACAGCTTCAGGCAGGTCCTTCAGGAGATATTCCAGAAGAAGGCATTGTTATCCTAGGAGATGATAGCTCCATGAGTGTTATCGCCCTGAAGACCTTCCAGTGGGACAAGATATGGAGATGGAAGACAGTGAAATTGATGATCCCAATCCTGTGTAGGTCTAGGCTAATGTGTGTGTTTGTGTCTTAATTTTTAACAAAATGGTTTAAAAATTGAAAAATAAAAATAGAAAACAGAAAAAGCTTATAGAATAAGAATATAAAGAAAAAATAGTTTTATACAGCTGTGGAATCAGTCTGTGTTTTCAGCTAAGTGTATTTACAAAAGACTTATAAAGTTAAAAATATTTACAAGTTCTTAAAGTAAAAAAAGTTATGATAAGCAAAGGTTAATTTATTATAAAAGAAAAAATATGGCTTGTAAATTTAGTGTACTAAGTGTAGAGCTTTATAAAGCTTACAGTAGTGGCCAGTAATGTCCTAGGCTTTCACATTTACTCACCATTCACTCATTGACTCACTCAGAGCAACTTCCAGTCCTGCAAACTCCATTCTGGGTAAGTGCCCTATACAGGTAGGGCACATTATCATTTACATGATCTTAAATACATTATCTCTTATAATGTATTTATACTTCATCTTTTCTGGTTGGATATATAAGTACCGACCATTGTGTTACACTTGCCTATAGTAGTCAGTACAGTAACATGCTGGTCAGGTTTGTAACCTAGGAGCAATAGTCTATACCACGTAGCCTGGTGTGTACAATTAGGCAATACCATCTAGAATTGTGTAGTACACTCTATAATATTGTCAGAATGAGGAGGTCACTGAATGAAGCATTTCTCAGAACCAATCCCCATTGTTAAAGATGCATTAAGTATACTGAAAATGTATACATATTTACATTCCAGTTTCATGTGCTTGCTTAAAATAATGAATAAATATTTACTAAGAAAATACAATTCTGCATCAGTGTGTAATGTAAAAATTGGGTATTGTCAGAATTATGCTAAAGATTTCTTGTATGATTCATGAAGAGTATAAGATGTGATTTTCGGCTGAGTGCAGTGGCTCATACCTGTAATCCCAGCACTTTGGAAGGTCAAGGCAGGTGGATCACGAGGTCAGGAAATCGAGACCATCCTGGCTAACACGGTGAAACCCCATCTGTACTAAAAATACAAAAAATTAGCTGGGCGTGGTGGTGGGAGCCTGTAATTCCAGCTGCTTGGGAGGCTGAGGCAGGAGAATGGCGTGAACCCGGGAGGTGGAGCTTGCAGTGAGCCAAGAGTGCACCACTGCACTCCAGCCTGGGCAACAGAGAGAGATTCCATCTCAAAAAAAAAAAAAAAAAAAAAGTGATTTTCATCATACAAACCTGTAGAGTATTTTGCAGTTTAAGGTTTACAAACAACATCTCCTAATGAGGAATAAAAGAAAGTCTCTCTGCAGGTGTCTGATCATGTTTTCACTCTGCCCTAACGTGACCATCAAAACCTTGGGGGAAAAGAGGGATGGATATCAATTTCTAAAGTGTTTCTTCTTACCTACAGAGTTTACTCCATTTAGGTTTACTATTAGGTTTCTAAGCTGTAATACGTTAATTTACTGTGAGAATAAAAAATAGTCAAATTGCCCTTTTAGAAGTTTAGGTTCTAAGGTTACCCCCCAAATTATAGGATTTGGTGATTTTATTTAATTATATTAACCTATGGCTCCAACCTAGCTGACAAATTAAACTGTAGATATCAGGCTGTTGAAATAAAAATCTCAATTTTATTGAAAGTTTAATGAAAACCAGTTCTGAGGCTTTAAGTGACTTATCCAAGGACACATAGGTAGTAAGTAGCACAGAGGAATTTGAACCCATACCTGCCCAAAACCTAAGCCCAGGCTGTACAGCTCTCCACCTGCATCAACCTGCAGTAGAAAGTCCAGAGAAGCCTGGCAAAACAACTTAAAAATGCACGTATCTAGCATTTCAAAGAACAGAAGATAAGAGAGGCAGAGAAGGTAGAAGGGCTTGCATTCACGTTTTTGGGGGTGAGTGGATTGGAGGTGGGCATTCATGTAGGATAAGTATATGGTGGAGGTGAAAGGAAATTGACTTGGCTCAGGGAAATCTAATTGGCTTGGAGGTGAGAATTGTGGGTGACTGAAAAACTGCAGTGGCCTACAACTAGCAATTTCTATTTCATCCTAACTTTATTTCTTGTCCAAAGGGAGGAAAAATGCCTTGAAGAACAGGAGTAGGAGAGAGAAGAAAGGAAAGCTGGTGGGAGTTTAAGTCAAGGTTGGTTTCCTTCCTGACCTCACCCACATTCTCCCACTCTTCCTGTTTGCACTCAGCTGCACCCAGGCGGAGGCTACTAAGGAGAGTTGGGTTTCAAGCAGCCTTTGTGGGAAAACAGGGGCTTAAGATGAAACACAAGCTCCAGGGTGACTCTGAGGGACCTTGCAGCTAGGATTTCCTGGGAAGTTTCCCCACCTCACCATTCTGTTAAGTTACAGGGGCAGAAATAAGAGCCTCCTATGTAGCAGGTGACCCTTAAAGTCAATGAGTGAGTAACAAGAGGAATATTATCTTTTTATTTGTGTTACAGAATAAGGATGTTTGTGACTGCAATTCTCCTATTCTCCAAACACCAACTGGGTGTCCAAAAATTCAGTTCTATTGTGACACTAACTCCTTAGCATCGGACTCCCCAGGTTTAAGGGCTCAGTCCCACAATACTGTCCTTCCATCATATGCTGTCTCAAGGACTGGGTCCCCAGGTTAGCTGCACTTCTGTCTGACTTGGCTGAAAATTCAGAGGCTCCCACAACCTCCTTGCCAGGTTTGGTGATTCACTGGAATGTCTCACAAAACTCAGGAAAGTGCTTTTCTTATTGTTACCCATCTATTACAAAGGCTACAACTCAGAACAGTCAAGTAGAAGAGATGCACAGAGCAAGGTATGGGGGGAGGCAAGGAGCTTCCCTGCCTTTTCTGGGTGTGCCACCCTCCAGCACCTCATTGTGGTCGCTGACCAGGAAGCTCTCTGAATCCTGTTGTTTAGTGGTTTTTATGGAGGTTTTATTGCGTAGGCATGATTGATTAAATCATTGGCCACAGGTGATTCAACACAGTCTCCAGCCCCTTTCCCCTCCCCTGGAAAGTCAGGGGGTGGAGCTGAATGTTCCAACTCGCTAATCATTCTGTTGTCTTTCCGGGGACCACCTTCCATCATGAAGTTATCCAGGGACTCTCAAGAGTTATCCAGGGACCCTCAAGAAGACAAGAAGATGAGAGAAAGTTTGGAACCTCCTAGAGACTTGTTGAATGGTTTATATATTAACGTAAACTTAGTTATTGTTGAAAGGGGCTTGTTATGAAACACAAAAGATACTCTCATCACTCAGGAAATTCCAAAAAGTTTTAAGAGCTTTCTGCGAGCAATTGGGTACAAAAACTAAATATTTCTCATTATACCTCCGTGACATGTTTTCATAATAAAATGAAACTTTTTGGGGAGAGGGTTAACATTTCTTTGTTATATTAGGATAAATCATTTGGCTCATTCTGGGGTAATTTGATATTCCCCCCTTTAAAAAAACTGGGAATTGCTATTCCAAATAAAAGTCCTCTCACTCTAAAGAAAAGGCCAAAGCCCTCTGTATAAATTAACTAGAGTTGCTGTAAGAAAATATCACAAGCTGGATAATTAAACAGCAAAGATTTACCGTCTCACAACTGTGTAGGCTAGAAGTCCAAAATCAAGGTGTCAGTAGGGCTGGCTTTTTTTGAGGGGCTGTGAGACAGAGGATCTACCCCAGATCCTCTCTCCATGGCTTGTACATGGCCCTCATTTGCATCTCTTAACATCACCTAGCTTTCCCTCTGTGTTTATCTCTATGTCCAAATTTCCCCTTTTTATAAGGACAACAGTCATGTTGGATTAGGGCACACCTTAATGTCCTTGCTTTAACTTGGTTACTTCTGTAAAGATCCTACCTCCAAATACAGTTATACTATAGGTACTCAAGGTTAGGACTTTAACATATAATTTTCGGGGAGACACAATTTAAGCAATAATATCCTCGGCTTTCTAATGAGCATTGTTTCTGAATCAGTTACTAAGGGTTATGTGATGATTTTGTGTGGAGGCAGAATTGGGAGTATAATGTATCAAGGGAAAGAGAGTAGGTTTGATGACTTGTTATGTAAAACATTATGTGTGTATTGGATAAAATTGTACCCAGGTACAGATAACTATCCAATCAGGAGTTACATTTCAATACAAATCTGACATTATTTTTGGGAAGGCTATATTTCAGAGGCATCTAGTATAAGTGCTTCTGTTATTCAGAATCTTTGCTAATTAACATAACTTGATGATAGAAATATACTTTCTTGTTGAAATAAATTGATTAACTTTCCATTCAATATGAGTGGATTGGCTAAAATATTTGAAAGATATACCATACTTTTGTGTGAGATTGGCATGATAACTGAGACCCGGAACCTAGGTTGGATGTTTACACCTTGATTTCTAAATTGTTTTCGGTTTAGTCACTGGGCTGTAGAATTTCTGATTGTTTGATATGGTAGGATGACAGAGTACTCCTTCCAGAAAAATTTTGTGGTTTCCCCAAGTGACCTTTTATACAATGTATGGTTGCAACACTTAAAAAAAGAAAGAGAGCTGAGACTTCTTTGTGCTTGCAGAACCAGTTGTATAAAACCTTTTTGTGCTTGCATAAAATAAAACTTTAATAAATATATATATGTGTGTTGCAAAATTTGATCACAACTGGATGGCTAATTTGTGGTGAAATGGCTAATCTCCATCCAAGGTTAAGAGTTTGTGTGATCAAATTTATCTCAGTTAACAATAGAGTTTGTATTATAGCCTTCAATTCCATCTTCCTTTAATTCAGTTTTAGGCCAGTGGTCACTTCACCAGTGGTCAGCCCCTGGAACTCCTGACCATGTCTGTTTTGTTAGGAGGCAGCCCCTCCAAGTGGCTGTTAATAAGGAAGTCAAGGTGAGCCAGCCACATTGCTCTCCATTGCTCTGTATTCCCCTGCAGCAGTTGCATCTAAAGTTTCATGGGTATATCAGACCATATTGATGAGTTGGGGTTAACTAAACACAGTGACAATGTTAAACAGGAAAAAATAATAATTGACTTGACATGGCTGCGCACATAGGTTGTGGACACTTTAAAAATAATGCTCCATAAAGTATCTCTTTCACTGGTAAGATCCTACATGGACACATCAACTTGCCTTATGATCCTACTCTATGCCCCTGTCATTCAACCTGTACACTTTGAGTCTTTACTCTTCACCTCCTGCTACCCATTATTCACACACATCTATTTGGCCATAGTGTTTATTATCACTTCCAACCACATTTGCAGGATATATTGAAACAGACTAATCCTCGGCAATGCATTTCCTAAATTCTGACATTTTCTAATCTGGAACACAGGCTTGTTCTATTTCTCCATTCTGTTTAGAACAAAGGTCAATTCCTATCCAATGCCCAGGCCACATTTCAGGCCAAACAAATCAGAATTTCTGAGGGTAGAACCATGAATTTTTTAAGCTCCCCAGGCCAGAGTTAAGAACCACTGATCTAAGAAAACAACAAGAGGGATGGCGAGAGGGCGGCTGGCTTTGACATTAAGTACAAGACCATATACATTTCCTAGAAGCAAACATGAAGTCTCAGACACAGTATAGCCTAAATATGTTGCATGACAAATACATATTTTCCTCATTGTAAAATAATTTAAACAATTGTCTCTTCCCACACTAAATATAACACCTTACCTTATTACAAGCAGAAGTTCTGATTTCTGTTTGTTAATTGAATTCTTGATTTCAGACTGTACCTTAGTGGCCTTTGATACATTAAAGAAAAACAAAAAAAACAAGTTCAGAATCTACCTGTAGTTTATTGAGATTTAAAAATCAAAATATCTTCCTTACCTTATTTTTGCTATTTAATGTTTTACTTTTGAATCAAATTATACTCACAGAATTTAAAGGGTTAAATTGTTTTAGAATTATTTATTGAGAAACGGCTACTTTATGTCCCTCGTCTTACTTACTTTCCTCACGGTAAAACATTTTTATAGTTTCTGCTTCATTTACTGGGTGCTGTGACACACATTTCAGCTCCTTTTGTCATCTTGTTCTCTCCTTACTGAGCCCTGGGCTCTCTGTTTGCTCACAATTGTAAGTTGGTAGATTCATTAGGTTAAGTAACTTGGTGCTGAATTTTGATCGTAGTTTTCACTTATTGTGATGTATTGTTTTCTTGTAGGGGTTCTTAAGTAAACTTTTGTTTTTTCTTTTATCTTCTTATTTTTCTCCTTCCTTCTTTGTTTATGTCTTGTGCTGCTTCCTTTAAAATAATTATTAAGGGGAAATTCATAGAACACAAAATTAATCACTTTAAAATTTACAGTTCAGTGTTACAATGTACATTCACAACATTGTGGAACCGTATCTTTATCTTGTTCTACCACATCTTCACCCCAAAAGGAATCTCCTTACTCACCAAGCAGTCTCTTTACCTTTTGATAAGACAAAATACTTATCGTATTAGCTACCCATTGCTGTGTAACAAATGGCTGAAACATAGCGACTTCAACCAACAATCATTTCTTAATCTTACAGTTTGTGAGAGTCAACAATCAAGACGTGGCCTAGACTTCAACTTAGCATTTTGCACAAGGCTCTGCTCAAGGTGTCAGGAGCTGCTGTTGTGTCAAGGCTTGACTTGGAGAGAGTCCCTTTCTAAGTTCGTTCATGTGGGTGTTGGCAGGACTCATTTTCTTGCAGGCTGTTGGACTAGGGGCCTCTGTTCCTTGCTAGGTTTTGGCCAGATGCTGGCCTCAATTTCATGCCATGGACCTTTCCACAGGGAAGCTCACATCAGGACAGTTAGCTCCATCAGAACAAGTGAGGAAAAAAACAGAAAGAAGAGAGAAAGACGGAGACAGAGACAAAGAGAGCCCACAAGTCTTTTTGTAACCAGTCTTGGAAGTGACATCATATCATGTCAGCCCTATTTTATTTGTGAGAAGCCATCACTAGGTCCAGCCCATACTAAAAGAGAGAGGATTACACAATGGCATGAGTTAGCAATGTGCTGAGAATTGGGGATCCGTAGGGGGTATCTCAGAGGCTGCCTACCACGCATGGCATTCTCCAGATTTTGTTTGTTTGTTTGTTTGGAAATGGTGGAAATTTGAGGATCTGTTATCCAATTTTGAGTAATTATTCATAATTAGAAAGTGGTTTTGTTTTTTCCCATTGTACATCTAAGAGAATTTACATTAATTTAGGGGATAAAAAATTTACAAAGGCAAAACACTTAACAATTAAGACTGAACACAATAAAGCTTTGAATATATGTTCCTTGTACATTAAAAAGGCAGTCAGATAGAATTGAATAATTATTATAAACCTATACCCAAATGACTGTCTCCATAAATCCATATCCTATATCCTAGGCATGGAGCAAAAATATACTGATCATTAAGAAGAGGAAAGATCAATACTGGCTGCAGCTACTAAGGAGCGAACACACTTAGAAAACCTTACTTAAAGGAGAAGGAACATTATGGTGGTTATTTGAGCAACAGGAAACAGATGATATTTAACACGAAGAAGAGAATATTTTGTGAGTTTTGGAGCTGTTTTGGGATTTGCCAGTGTAAGAGGGCTGTGATGTCTTTGTGTTTCCCTGGCGGTGGACATGGAACCTCAGAGTAGAAAGAGCTTCTTAAAGATCTAGGTTGTGTATCCTGCATCCTCTCCCACCCCACCCCAGCCAATTAATTGTGTAACTTTGAGTAAGTTCCCTAACATTTTTAGGTTTCCATTTTCCTGTCTGGAAATTGTGAAAATCACTGCATATATGTCAGAGTTCTTATAATAATAAACTTGTAGTAGAAGTTTAAGGATACATTATACTATATTTGCTTATACTTAATGAGGACTAAGAGTGGGAAACATTTAGAGGGGTTACATTTTGGCTTAAAATTGAGAGTCATTAAGTATTAAGCCAATAGTGGTTAGCTTTTGGCCTAATATTGGGAAGAATTGTCACAATTTAGAGGAGGAGTTAGCAAACTATGTCAGGTGAGATTTTGCACATGGCCTGTTGTTGTATGGACTGTTAGTGAGGCATGGTTTTTATACTTTTAAAGTGTTTTTGATGAAGTAGCAGCAACAAAAGTAGCAGTGGAGACTGTCCATGGCCCACAAAGTCAAAACTATTTGCTATCTGACCCTTTATGAAAAACGTTTGCCAAACCTGAAAATCTTTCTCAAAATGAGCCGACATCCTTGGGGAGTGAGTGGGTTTTCTGTCCGTTGAGAAGGCAGTAGAATGAGGATGATGTAGGAAGAAATGAAGTTGAGTAAAAAGAATTCAAACCCTAGAGGACAACTGAAGAAATACCCTCCGAAGTCCTTCTCAACCATAAGATTCTACCAGTTTGTGGCCGCCCATTCTGTATTTTGAAAGCTCTGATTGTTAGAGAGTTCTTCCTTATATTGAACAAACTCTTTCTTTGTAAATTCTATTCATGCCTGTTTTCTTTGCTACCTTTGTTCTTTGCTGTCTCTTGGAAGCTGTTGTCAGAAAGGTGTTTGGAGAAAATTGAGGCTTAGGTCATCTTTGCTGTCTTGAAACCAGATTAGTCCTTATGTTATGACACAATGTCAAACAGGCATAGTGTTGATAGTGGTGAAGGCACAGAGGCAAATAAGAGGACTCTCTTCCTGTTAATAAAAACCAAAATAAGAAATACCGTTCTGAACTTGCTTAGCTTTTAACCCTGATAGATGATACTAGGACATATTATAGCCATAACAACAAAAATTTACTGAGCATCTATGTGCAAGACACTGCATATATATTATTTAATTCAATTCGTACAAAAGCACTATGAGGTACCAATTATTATCACAACAGTAATTGAACATAATAACAGAAAAACCTACATCTGATGAGATAGGTACTATTATTATCTCCATTTTACAAGTCAAAAGATGAGGTTTAGAAGCATTAACAAACTTTTCTTAAGTCAAGTAAGTGAGTAGCAGGCTCTGAAGTCAAGCCTTGGCCTGCATACCCCAAAGCCCATTCTCCTACCCACCATGATGTTCAACACATGGTACTTTCTATTTGTGGTAATTATGAGTAATGTGAATACCACTGCTCCAAAACCTCTTCCCTCCCTTTACTGGTAATATAAAATCCAGTTGTCTCATTTTACATATTTTCCCCCTCTAAGCTATTAGAAGGAGTAGGATCCCTCACACGCTATTTTTTCTGAGTGCCTAAAACATGATAGGTATTTTTTTACTGTTTATTTTTATTATCTATCTCTATGTGCATAGCGAAATGGATTGGTATGAAATCCAACATTCTTCCTGTGCTGTCTTTGGCCAAAGAGCAATGGTTTTTAGGTCTCCAGGCATGTGTAATGAATATTTTTTAAAGAAAATATTATCCTGAAGCTACCTGAATATATTATGTGTGGTAGCATTCCACATTCCCTCCCGTCTGTGTTTCTGCTTCTCCAGAATTTGACTCTTCTGCATTTCTTTGCTACTCGGAAGAAAGTCTGTGTCTTTTTCTCGTTATTTACCTCATCTTAAAAGTCATCATGTGCATTGGGGACATTTATTAATCTTTTTTAAAAAGATGGCTTTTCCAGGACTATCATTAGTACAACAGTGAAAATGACACCCCCCCCCCAAAAAAGGTGGGCATACAATGTTTCCTTTTTAATGTTCTATAACCAGGAGATACGAGTTTAGCTAAAGAATAGAAAAATTCTTGACTAGGCATTGAGGTCATGGAGTAAGATTGAGATGAAGGTGATTTTTTATTTTTCAAGAGTTGTTGATGGAGGTGCAGGCGTAGGAGGCTGATGCCGCAGAAGGAGTGTTTCTCTGGTACCAACCGTAGGTATTCTCCATGGGTTTGGATCTGAGCAGTCAAGGTGGGTTTCATGTCATCCCAGATCAGCTATTTAAACTCACTCTCCCAGAAGCTTGAATCTTTAAGAGACCACAAAGATGCTGAGCCATTCCCAAGGTGGCCTGAGGAAAAAGCTGTCCATTAGTTCCGGGTTTACTTCTGGTGGCAAAGCCAAATGGACTTATGTGCACTTGCCTTGGCTTGGGGATGGGGAAGGACTTGATAGACAGAGCAAACAAGACCTTAGAATATGAAGAAAGTGGAGGCAGGTCAAAGTTACCAGAAGAAGAGGGTATGCTACCCAGGCAAGAAACCACACATGCCCTGAAGCAAGCACAATGCTTAGTTGTGTTACTAATCCTTATCCTAACCTACGCTGGGACATATCTTATTATTTATTTATAATAAAATTCATTTAGCAGCCTATTGAGTTGCCAATTTGCTTGCGGCATCTCAAGATGTCTTTTTCAACATATGTATTTTCTCTATCTCACATGGCCTTCATTTTTCTTCCCCGGGACCACTTTGCTTTATTAACATTGCTTAATCCGTTAATACAAAAGTCTGGGATTACTTCTACTGAATTCCTCTCAGGCCAATCAATTTGGGATCATCATTTTCCTTCATAATCCTCAAATGCTCCACACAAATATCTACTACTGCATTTATTATGCATTTTTATAATTTCCTGTTTATATATTTACCTCTTCCAATTATTCTGTGGCTCATTCTTCTTTTTACAGATAAAAATAAAAGACTTTTAAAGGCCTCAGACTGAAATAAGTCATTTTCTGAATAGGATTAGTTTCTTTTCTATTTTCTTTCTTTCTTCCTTTTTTTTAGAGACAGGGTCTCACTTTGTCACCCAAGCTAGAGTGCAGTGGCGCAATCCCAGCTCACTGAACCTTCGACCTCATGGACTCAAGGGATCTTCCTGCCTCAGTCTCCCAAGTAGCTGGGACTGCAGGCCTGTGCCACTATGCTAATTTTTTGTATTTTTTTGTAGAGACAGGGTTTTGCCATGTTGCCTGGGCTGGTCTCGAACTCCTGAGCTCAAGTGATCTGCCCACCTTGGCCTCCCAAACTGTTAGGAATTCAAGCATGAGCCATTACACCTGGCCAAGACCAGTTTAAGATAAACTAGCACATGATCACATAACTGATTCATGTTACATCATGTAAGAAGCCAGACACAAAAGGCCATTCATTGTATGACTGCATTGATATGAAATATCCAGAATTGGAAAATCCATATAAACAAAAACCAAAGACTTGAGGAAGACAGAAATGGGGAGTGATTGCTTAATAAGTATGGAATTTCCATTTGGGGTGATGAAAAATTCTGGAACTAGGTAGTGGTGATGGCTACACAACATTGTAAATGAGCTTAATGACACCGAAGTGTACACTTGAAAATGGTTACATAGTAAATTTTATTTTGTGTGTATTTTACCACAATAAAAATAAACCTAAAAAGAAGTAAGTGAAAATACAAACAACAGTAAAGTCTGGTTAAAATGTTCTGACTTCTTTTGCTTCTCTGGATTCCAAATCTTTGGCCTTCTATGGTGGGTCCATAACGTGTAGACTCTCCACAATAATTTTCTTCTCTAAGTCCCCATATGGAATAAAAAGGGAGAGAGGATTTCTGTACAAGGAAAATGTGATTAAATACTATCATAACCAGGTGACTTATTAAACACAACTAGAGATTGTTTTACTTTCTTTCTATTTACAACTATTTTAATTTACAAAATAACAGCCATTTTCAAACAAAAAGGGACAAGTGCATAAAGTAAAATAAAAGTCACATTAATAATCTCTCATGACTAAGACAAAACTATGTATAACCAAATTGGAGTTTTATTATTCATTTTCTGTGCATACAAACTGTATTCCCTTGCTTCTCTTGCAGTTAGGGGAGGTAATGTGTAATTGCATTGTGGCCAAAGGGGTGTTAGTGAAAGTAATGTAACCCAATTCCAAGGCTGCCATTAAAATGCCTGCACAGTCAGCATGTTCTCCTTGCCTTCTGCAATAATTTTGAAGGCAATATGCTTTAAATAGTAGGGTTAGAAGGAACCTGAATCTAATATCACTGCTTGGAAATGAGCTGCTAAGAAGAGCTGGGGGACTTGCATAAGACTGTCGATATGCATGAAAGAAAACTTATATTGTTATATCATTAAGCTTCTGAAATTCAGGATCTACTTGTTATCACAGCATAACCTCTCATATTTTGACTCATTTACCTCTCAATCTTATTCATTGGAGGTAACTACTGTATATCAATGTTATTTTTTTAAATCAAAGTATAGAATATTTCCATGTCATGTCTATTCCTATTCCTTTCAGATATCAGATCTAGTTTGAGTGATCCACTTACACTAATAGGCTATGTGCTTTCCTAGATCAGATAAGGGAATCCCATACCCCTAGCTTGGTATTTGCTTAGGAATGTGTATGTGATGTGATTCTGGTCAAAGGGAAATTAGAAGAAGTCTAACAGAGGTTTCTTGGAAAGGTGTTTCCATAAGTTAAAAAAAAAAGTTTTTCTTATTTTGCTCAATATTGTTATGAAACCTGTATTTGTGGAACCATATACTGATGAGTGGAGTTATTGTGAGAACAGTTTATATGCCAAGTAGAGGAAACTGATGGAAGTAACCATCATTCTTCATGAATCATTAAACTAATACATTAATCAACTCTTGAAATATATTTTCCCCATGATGTTTTTGACATATGCAATAAAAACGTTTTCTTGTTTTTCCCCCACTGTAAATTTTTTTCTGTTACTTGCAGCCCAAAGCATCTTAAGAAATATTGATATTTACATTGTTCCCAATAATTGTAATATTTCAAATAATATTGCAGTAAACATCATTGTACTTTTTTGTTATATCCAGAATTCTTTTTGTAATTGTATTTCTGTGTCACAGAGTGTAAGTATTTAAATTCTTGGGTAAATAGGTAAAACAAATAACATTTATATTTTGTGCTTTCACATTTCTTTTTGATACTATTTATACTGAAGCCGGCAATTGGAAAAACAGATCTATATGAGTCAAGCACTATTTTTTCCCCCATTGTACTATGATGTTTTCTCTTGAGTTTAAAAAAATGTAGGACTCAAAAAAATATCTTTAGGTGTTTATAACAAACAATTTTCTCCTACAAAACTGACCCAACCACCAGCATTATCAGGAAAACTTTTCATGATGTTTGTGGGCTAGGTCCATATGTTTCTTGAGACATCGATCAATTCAGTGATGGCTTTGTTGCATTTATCACCAGGACTTATTTGCTAGGGACTTACCTTGTTGAATTCCTCCCTGTTTGAATAGTCACTTCCTCCTGTCTCGGCTGGCTGGCTTTGATGTCTAGTACTGTCTGGTATTATTTTTAAGATGAGTGTGGGAAGAAAAGAGGAAATGTGTCTGCATATTGCACCAACCTCTGATCCATGAGTACTTTTCTACTTCTGAATTTTAAGATGTACTTCACTAGGGGTTTAAGTTTCTTTTCATTCTAATCCCAATTTGAGCCCTAATAGCCTTTTCTTAAGTAAACATTCATAATAGACAAAAAAAGCTTTGAAAATAGGATCTGGAAAAACCCTAACCAAAGAATCTTCAGAGCCGCTGCATTTTTTTTCCCCCTAATTTAGCAAAGCAGGTGTGGAGTTGGGACTCTAGATTTCTAATCTTTATTCTTCCACTTACTCTCTGACTACACTTGGGCAAGTGACTTAAATGCTCTGAACAATGGGTTCTCTATATAAAACGCAGAGGAATTAACCATAGCAACCCTAGACAAAATTGGAAAGTTGCTAGAGTTGGTCTCACGCACTCTTTGTCATAATTATTATTACACTTTATGTTATAGGATACTGGCGCAGAATGTGCAGGTTTGTTACATAGATCTATACATGCCATGGTGGTTTGCTGCACCCATCAACCTGTCATCTGCATTAGGTATTTCTCCTACTGCTATCCGTCCCCTAGCCCCCCACTTCCCGACAGGCCCTGGTGTGTGATGTTCCCCTTCCTGTGTCCATGTGTTCTCATTGTTCAACTCCCACTTACGAGTGAGAACATGTGGTGTTTGATTTTCTGTTCTTGTGTTAGTTTGCTGAGAATGGTTTCCAGCTTCATTCATGTCCCTGCAAGGGACATTAACTCATCCTTTTTTATGGCTGCATAGTGTTCCATGGTGTATATGTGCCACATTTTCTTTATCCATTCTATCATCGATGGGCATTTGGGTTTGTTCCAAGTCTTTGCTATTGTGAACAGTGCTGCAATAAACATACGTGTGCATGTGTCTTTATAGTAGAATGATTTATAATCCTTAGGGTATATACCCAGTAATGGGATAGCTGGGTCGAATGGTATTTCTGCTTCTAGATCCTTGAGGAATCGCCACACTGTCTTCCACAATGGTTGAACTAATTTACACTCTCAACAGCAGTGTAAAAGTGTACTTATTTCTCCACATCTTCTCCAGCATCTGTTTTCTGACTTTTTAATAATTGCCATTGTAACTGGTGTGAGATAGTATCTCATTGTGGTTTTGATTTGCATTTCTCTAGTGACCAGTGATGATGAGCTTTCTTTCATGTGTTTGTTGGCCACATAAATGTCTTCTTTTGAGAAGTGTCTGTTCATATCCTTCACCCACATTTTGATGAGATTGTTTGTATTTTTTCTTGTAAATTTATTTAAGTTCTATGTAGATTCTGAATATTAACCCTTTGTCAGATCAATAGATTGCAAAAATGTCTCCCATTTTGTAGGCTGCCTGTTCACTCTGATGATAGTTTATTTTGCTGTGCAGAAGCTCTTTAGTTCAATTAGATCCCATTTGTCAATTTTGGCTTTTGTTGTCATTGCTTTTGATGTTTAATCATGAAGTCTTTGCCCATGCATATGTCCTGAATGGTATTGCCTAGGTTTTTTTCTAGAGTTTTTATGGTTTTAGGTCTTACATTTAAGTAGTTAATCCATCTTGAGTTAATTTTTGCATAAAGTGTAAGGAAGGGGTGCAGTTTCAGTTTTCTGCATATGGCTAATCAGTTTTCCCAACACAATTTATTAAATAGGGAATCCTTTCCCCATTGCTTGCTTTTGTCAGGTTTGTCAAACCTCAGATGATTGTAGATGTGTGGCGTTATTTCTGAGGCTTCTGTTCTGTTCCATTGGTCTATATATCTGTTTTGGTACCAGTACCATGCTGTTTTGGTTACTGTAGCCTTGTATCATAGTTTGAAGATTAACAAAATAGACTACTAGCCAGACTAATAAAGAAGAAAAGAGAGAAGAATCAAATAGACACAATAAAAAATAGTAAAGGAAATCTCATCACTGATCCCACAGACATACAACTACCATCAGGCAATGCTATAAACACCTCTATGTAAATAAACTAGAAAATCTAGAAGAAGTATATAAATTGCTGGACACATACACCCTCCCAAGACTAAACCAGGAAGAAGTCAAATTCCTCAATAGACGAATTACAAGTTCTTAATTTGAGGCAGTATATTAATAACCTACCAACCAAAAACAGCCCAGGATCAGACAGATTCACAGCCGAATTCTACCAGAGGTATAAAGAGGAGCTGGTATCATTCCTTTTGAAACTATTCCAAACAACTGAAAAAGAGGGACTCCTCCATAACTCATTTTGAGGCCAGCATCATCCTGATACCAAAATTTGGCAGAGATAAAAAAAAAAATTCAGGCCAATATCCCTGATGAACATCAATGTGAAAATCCTCAATAAAATACTGGCAAACCAAATCCAGAAGCACATCAAAAAGCTTATCCAACACAATCAAGTCGGTTTCATCCCTGGGATGCAAGGCTGGTCCAACAAATCAATAAATGTAATCCATCACATAAACAGAACCAATGACAAAAACCACATGATTATCTCAGTAGATGCAGAAAAGGCATTTGATAAAATTCAGCACTCCTTCATGCTAAAAACTCTCAATAAACTAGGTAATGATTGAACATACCTCAAAATATAAGAACTATTTATGACAAACCCACAGCCAATATCATACTGAATGGGCAAAAGCAGGAAGCATTCCCTTTGAAAACTGGCACAAGACAAGGATGCCCTCTCTCACCACTCCTATTTAACATAGTATTGGAAGTTCTGGCTAGGGCAATCAGGCAAGAGAAAGAAGAAATAAAGGGTGTTCAAATAGGAAGTGAGGAAATCAAATTGTCTCTGTTTGCAGATGACATGATTGTATATTTAGAAAACCACATGGTCTCCGCCCAAAATCTCCTTAAGCCGATAAGCAACTTCAGCAAATTCTCAGGATACAAAATCAATGTGCAAAATTCACAAGCATTCCTAAACACCAATAACAGACAGAGAGCCAAATCATGAGTGAACTGCCATTCACAATTGCTACAAAGAGAATAAAATACCTAGGAATACAACTTACAAGGGATGTGAAGGACCTCTTCAAGTAGAAATACAAACCACTGCTCAAGGAAATAAGACAGGACACAAACAAATGGGAGAATATTCCATTTCTCATGGATAGGAAGAATCAATATTGTGAAAATGGCCATACTGCTCAAAGTAATTTATAGATTCAGTACTATCCCCAGCAAGCTACCATTTACTTTCTTCACATAGTCAGAAAGAAGTACTTTAAATTTTATATGAAACAAACAAACAAAAACAACAGCAACAACAACAAAAAAACAGAGCCCGTATAGCCAAGACAATCCTAAGAAAAAAGAACAAAGCTTGAGGCATCATGCTACCTGACTTCAAGCCATACTACAAGGTCTCATGTACTCTTATCTTCTCCTAGCATTCTCTTTTCTCCTCTTCACCAACAGGTACATGTTCTTATTGCGTCTCGTGAATGTTTTAGGGTCTCCGATTCTGGGTTCTTTTGTTCCGTTTTTCTCATGCGTTCTCTCTCATTCCAAAACCCTTCATATTTACAGTCTCCTCAGACCTTTCTCCTTGAAAATGATATATTAATCCATGCTAATCAGTTAATGAGTTATTTCTCTTAGTATCTTGCTTTCATTCTAACAAAGGCTTCTAATCAACAGAGTATATCTATTATCCATTCTAAGGAAGTAACACAAAAAGTGGAAATTATAAGCACTTTGGTTGGGTCGATGGGAAGTGTTGAGGGTAGGGGTAGGTCAGGGCCCTCTTAAAAATCACTAGAATATAGCCCATTGACCTACCTTGTTGAATGGAACATATACAGATAGGTGTGCTCCTAATTTCCTTGAGGGGACTGCATGACCTTAGCATTCTTTTTATACTTTTAAAATCCGATGTGATTTTTAAAAATATAGAGAGAATTTGTACACCTTGAAGGGAGAAATTGGGACCAAGGTTTCCTATTAATTCAGAGAAGCCTAAATCCTAGCCAGATGTCAGCTGATTCCTCGACCCTTTTAGAGAGTTGGGTCTAAAGGCCTGGCCACATCCCTGTGGCCCTTTTCTTAATGTTAAGGATCTTAAACCTTTGGTGTTGCTTATGGACACATATTCTGTCCCTGAACAGAATTCTGAGTTCTGTGTGGTCGGGACCTTGGCATTTTACTTCTTTTCATGTTCCATGATACCTAGCACAGGCTGGGGACATAAAATTACTTAATGAATATTGTTAACATATCTTTCTAGAAAAGAGACCAAAACAATTATACACTCGTTACCTCATGTTACTGCCAGAAAGCAGCCTTTGAAACTATTAATAGCATCAGCATCTTTGTTTTTGCAGAAAGAGAAAAACAAAAGTGTCCAAGTGACTTATCTTACAGCACCACTGGAAAGCATGGCAGAACTTTATTAGAACTAAATTTTAACAAGTGGCTAAAGCAGAGAGCACAGGGAATATGATTTCATTCTGCCAGCCCTTGTTCTCCCATTAGGAGGTTTGGAGCAAAAGGAGGAGGAATGACTGAGAACATGAGCTGGTTTCATAGGTGAGTTGGAACCAGAGAGATTCTAGTTATTCTCCACACCCAGTGGCATCGAGGAGAAAAAGTGGTAGGGCCTTGTTGTCAGGCTTAAAGGTGCCAGGCAGAGCCTTATCTGCTTCCCTTAGAAGCTCTCTTCATGTGCCATCATCTCAGATTTTGAATTTGAATACTCAAAGTTGTTCCCTAGGTCTGCCACTTACTAGCTAAAAACTTTTTGGCAGAGCATGCAGTAGAGATTCTAAAAACTTCCCAATTGTCCACAAAGCCCTGCATTATGGGGCTCCTGGCTGCTTTCGTCCCCACCCTGTGAGCCGCCTTGCCATGGACTCACCTTTCCAAGCAAGCTCCTGCCTAGAGGCCTTTGCACTTGCTGCTCCCTCTCCCTCGAGTGCTCTTCCATCAGAGCTGCATGGCTGATGCCTCACTTCGTATAGGTTCCTGCTCATGCCAACTTATCAGTGAAGCCTTTTGTGATAGCCCAATTTAAAGCAGCCCTTTACTGGACTCTGGCTTCTGATTCTGAAAAAACATAATAGAGTGTAATATCTTAAGGGAATATTAACAGGTATTTAATGTTGTTATCAGAAAAAGAAATGATAGATTGGTAAGGCAATGCATATGTTAATTAGCTTAATTGCATCTTTCTACAATATATACATAGATCAAACATCAGGCCAGGCACAATGGTTCACGTCTGTAATACTAACACTTTGGGAGGCCAAGATGGGAAAATTGCTTGAGCCCATGAGTTCAAGACCATCCTGGGCAACATAGTGAGACCTCATCTCTAGGGGGAAAAAAAAAAAGGCAAGTGTGGCGGCACGTGCTTGTAGCCCCAGCTACACAGGAGGCTGAAGGGAAGGATTGCTTGAGCCTAGGAGTTCTAGGCTTCAATGAGCCAGGATCATGCCACTAAACTTCAGCCTGAGTGAGAGAATGAGACCTTGTCTCAAAAAAAAAAAAAAAAATCACATAGTATTCTAAATGTGCACAAGTATTATTTGTCACATAAAAATAAATTAAATATATATGAAAAAGCATATATCTATGAAAAGAGACACCATCTACTTTGTGTAAAATTGTAGACTCAGTATCTGTATCCTTGTATATAATCATTTAATGTATTTAATGAGAAAATGAAGTCTCTCAAATTTTTTGTCTTTGTGTTATTATATGAAAAACAAGATTAATACTCCTACTTTCTTTTGTGAAGAGTTGATATATATATAAAATCTTGGTAAACTTTAAGATACTATACAAAGGTAAACAATTTGCATTTTTTTATAACTGAGTAATCTGCAAGAAATTTACTAAAAGCTTTAAATTTAGATGTTGATTAACTTTTTTCTTTTCTAAATTGTATTAACCATTTTGGGAACTTTTTGTCTTGTTTTAGGGATTATAGTCATGATATATGTGATGATCAGTAGTAATAATCAGGTACATTTACGTAGATAGAGATATATATAAGCAGAGAGATAGATATATATATAGATAGATAGATAGATAGATAGATCGATCGATCGATCTGGAGAAGAACAATGCCCTGTTCATTGGTTCTACTTTCCAATTTCCTTAATCAAGATCAAGTAAAATTCATGATTCTAGCTATCTTTGAAAACAAGGGAATTTTTGTAGTTTAACAGTAGTCAGTAAGTCAAAAGGAAGAACTTTCTTGTTAGATGAAAAATAATACACCTGACTTCAGACATAGAAACTGTGATGTGCTGGTGGAACTTCCACTTGAAAATCCCTAGCGGGCTGTTGATTATTAGCAACTGGTGGGCAGAAAGAAGTTAGCAAGTATTATTTATTTGGGTTTCATCTGAATGTAGATAATAGGGTTAAATGTGAAAACTGGTTATTCCCCTATGCAAGTTCAATATTAAAATAGCAACTTCAAATGACATGGTAGTGTGAAGTGCTTCACATATGTTAGACATCATGCTTTGTGTTTTTCATGCATTATTTCATTTAATTCTCATAATATCCTCATGAGTAGGAGCTAGTTTTATCACCATTTTCAGTTGAGGTGACCAAAGTTTGCTGAAACAAATCAATTAGCAAAAGCCAACAGAGCTAGTAAGAGTGGGAGCTGGAATTCAAACCCAGGTTTGTCTAACTTGAAAGTAAAAGGTTTTAATTACTATATTAGATCATATACTGTGCGATTTATATAATAAAAGTTAAATGCAATTTCTTAATCAGGAGGGCTGTCCCTTTATAACACTTTGCATGAGAGGCCCAGAAAGTCATTGAAATGACTCCAGGGTTTTAGTTACACAGCTCTCTGAAAGTAGCATCCAATATGAAACCCAAAGGGCGATTTCATATTCTCTGCTTATACATTGGCTATTCATAACATATTCTTTACAAAAGCACTACCCTTCTTTTTCAAAGTGCCAGGGAAATTGCGTGTGACATAGGCTTTTGAGTAGAGTTCACTTTTATCTATGTAAGTATTGGGATACGTGTTATATGAGTATTTGTTTCTCATTGAAATAAATATAATGTGCATATTATAACTAAACTGAAATAGTTCCTGGCATGAAAGCACAGAATGATGAATGAAACCTAGTGTGATTTGCCTATAATTGTGCTTCTCTGTGTCTGCCTTACGTCCTTTCTTTTATTTCATTCCACACAAGTCTAACGGAGAACAAGCAGCCATGCTAAATCATACTAAATTATTCAATACACCACTTGGCGGATGTTTGCGAGGTATGTATACTAAAGATGATGGTAACCTTTGTATGGAAGAGAAAGGCCAGAGAACTTTCACATATTCAGGAAATGTGCTTAGACATGCATTTATTTTCTTTGCTTTGTTTCTTTTAAAGATTCAGAAGCTTTTGTGAGTGTATTACAGCGGAGTTGGCAGACAACCCTTATTTGTTTTCTTCATTAGATACTTAGGGGACAGATACCACACTAAAGGGTATAGCAATAGAGGAGGTAATGTACGTAGGCAGTGGCAGTGGAGGCTCAATACACACACACACACACACACACACACACACACACACAACCTAGGAATAATTTAGGCAGTAAAAATTAAACACATATTCCTAATCAGGAGAGCTGTCCCCTTACAATACATTACATGAAAAGCCCACAAAGTCACTGAAATAACTCCAGTGTTTTGGTTACACAGCTAGAAGGAAGAGGGGTTCGAAGAGCAGTTCTAAGACTCCAGACAGGCCAGTAGCAATAGTCAAGCAGCCAGTAGGTAGCTGCCCTTGCACTTGGCTATGATTTATGGTCAAATCTCCAATTCTTGGCAACTGGGACTGGCAAGAATGAAGATAGAGACTGAGAAAAATTAAAAAATAAGTGCAGTTTTCAGAACCAGAACAAAAGTGCAGGAATAAGCTATGCAGGTGCAAAATTCCCATTATTTGGCTGGAGTAGTTTAAGTTTCTCCTGTCCTCTGTTAGAACTAATGCAAGAGATTAAGAATGAGACCACTTACTTCTGTATGCGGAGTCAAATAGGTCCAGGCACAAAGCACAGTCTTTTACTCTTGAGTTTGCATTTTGCTGCACCAACAGTAACTACACCATATGCAATGATATTGAATTGGAATAGCAAAGCAATTGATTAATGCCAGACAACCAAGTGATTCTGTGAGAGTTGGTGAATTTATACATATGTACAAGTGAACAAATGTTTATCGACTCATAATTATCTTTATTAGTTAGGATACCATTAAGAAACAGATGGCATATTCAATTAGAGTAATTGAAAAAAGTATTAAGAAAGGTTATTTTCAAGGATGTAGGCATGTTGAAGGGAAATCAGCCACAGATGATGAAGCACCCTGGGGTTAGTAACTGCTGGAAGCTATTACTGTCTTTAGGCCTAAACGAATAGAAACAGAATAGAAACCACCTACACAGTCCGTATTAACATGCATTTGCTATTTCATACAACTCTTCCCTAGGAAGATGAAGTTTTTTTTGTTTTTTTTTTTTTTTTTTTGAGACGGAGTCTGGCTCTGTCGCCCAGGCTGGAGTGCAGTGGCCGGATCTCAGCTCACTGCAAGCTCCGCCTCCCGGGTTTAGGCCATTCTCCTGCCTCAGCCTCCCGAGTAGCTGGGACTACAGGTGCCCGTCACCGCGCCCGGCTAGTTTTTTGTATTTTTTTAGTAGAGACGGGGTTTCACCGGGTTAGACAGGATGGTCTCGATCTCCTGACCTCATGATCCGCCCGTCTTGGCCTCCCAAAGTGCTGGGATTACAGGCTTGAGCCACCGCGCCCGGCTGGAAGATGAAGTTTTAAATAACTTTATTGCTTGATTTAGAAAATTTCTACAAGTCCATTTATTTCAAAATCATACGGTTTAACTTATCCTTATTTAAGTAAATAGCCTCTTATCAGGATAACAGATGATTCAACCGAGCTTAACAAGCAAATGTTTATTCTTTAACTTACCTGTAAAACCTGTCTTACTGTATGTACCAACCCTAAACTATTATATCACAAGTGTTGCCCAATTTTTTTTTTTTTTTTTTTTTTTGAGATGGAGTTTTGCTCTTGTCTCCCAGACTGGAATGCAATGGCATGATCTTGGCTCACTGCAACCTCCATCTCCCGGGTTCAAGTGATTTTCCTGAATCAGCCTCCCGAGTAGCAGGGATTATAAGTGTGTGCCACCATGCCCAGCTAATTTTGTATTTTTAGTAGAGATGAGGTTTCACCATGTTGGCCAGGCTAGTCTCAAACTCCTGACCTTAGGTGATCTGCCTGCCTTGGCTTCCCAAAGTGCTGGGATTACTGGCATGAGCCACTGTGCCCAGCCAAATTTTGCCTAGTTCTAAGCATACTCCTACATTGAAAACTTTACCTTAAATCAGAACTTCAAAACATATATAATCTTGACTTTTCTCTCCCTCCTGCAAGATGCTGCTAAGAATATGTCAATGTAATGATCTGTCTTCCTGCAAAAAACAAAAAACAGCCTTATTTAGTCAACACAAACTCTCACATATTGTAGACTGCATCCTTAAAACTTAAGATCTGCAAAGACTGATCCAGAAAAGCTGGACTTTCTAGAAATACGCTGAGGTAACATTTTAAAAGCTGGTTTTTAGTTTTAAAATAAGTTGAAAATCACAAATAGTAAAAATCACCCTGGAAAATCCCTAAATTGCCCATAAATATTGAGTACAAGATTCTTGGTAGATAGCTCTGTTCACTAATATGCATGTATTGTAGGATAATATACTCAACATGCAATTCCATAGAAGGACAATAATCAGCAAGTAAATAATTTGAGGGTTTTTGCAACACTTCACAATTTTGTGGAAATTTTAAATTCTAGTATTATCATTATTTTCTACAATAGATTGTAGCAATTTTCCCAATTTTGGTTAATGTTTCCCTAAAGACTTCCAGGAATTATTTTGTTAAACAACTTTTGATCTTGAAATAAGTTCCAACATAAAGTTTCATAAAAGTACAAAGAATAATTGTATATCCTTTACACATATTCACTGATTTTGAATATTGTCCCACGTTTGCTTTTTTATTCTCTCATTGTGCGCGCGCACACACACACACACACACATACACACACACATAGGTTTTTGCTGAACCATTTGAGAATAGATTGCATACATCATTATTTTTTATCCCTTAATACTTTACTGTATATTTCTCAAGGGTATTTTCTTACAAAACCACAACCTAGTTATCAAATTCAGGAAATTTAATATTGTTATGCTAATTTTACCTAATGTAGAGTCCACATTCCGGTTTCATCAATTATCCCAATAATAGCATTCACAGCAATTTTTCTTCCAGTACAGAATCTGGGCCAGGTTCATGTATTGCAGTTAAGTTATTACATTTCCTAAATCTCACGTAATTCTTTTTTTTTTTTTTTTTTTTTTCAGACAGAGTCTCGCTCTGTCACCCAGGCTGGAGTGCAGTGGGGCAATCTCCGCTCACTGCAGGCTCCACCTCCCAGGTTCACGCCATTCTCCTGCAGCCTCCCGAGTAGCTGGGATACAGGCGTGTGCCACCACGCCCGGCTACTTTTTTGTATTTTTAGTAGAGACAGGGTTTCACCATGTTAGCCAGGATGATCTCGATCTCCTGACCTCATGATCCGCCAGCCTTGGCCTCCCAAAGTGCTGGGATTACAGGCATGAGCCACTGTGACCAGCCACTTAATTCAATCTTAAGGCTAATTTTCTTAGCCTTTTTTTTTCTCTCTTTCCTAACCTTGATATTTTGCACGATTACAAGCTAGTTGTTTTATAGACTGTCCTCAGTTTGGTTCACCTGACGTTTCCTTATCATATGACTCGGTTTAGTACTTACTGACTGGGCTGCTAAATACGTGATGTTATGTCCTTCTTAGGCTGTCACATTTGTAGGTGCATCATGTGGTTTACATTTTATTTATGATGTTAACATTCATAACTTGGTTAAGGTGTTGTGTGGTTTCTCTGTTGTACTGTAAAGTGTAATTTCTGTAAATTATAATTTGTAGGGATGTATTTCGAGATTATGTTAATAACCAGTTTTTCATCAACTCTGGTCCCATTAATTCCTTAATTCATTCACCGGGGGAGTCACAACCCTCTTCATCATGTATACAATTTTTTCATGTTTGATAATCCCTTGGGAGTGGGTTTGGGAAATCACTGAGACCTTTAGATTTATTCTACATTTTGGCCAAGTTGATTGAATTCATGTAAATTAAACGTGGGTCTGCTAAAAGCTCTATTATGATAATAATAAAATAAGAGTCCTACGGATACAAGCTATAATCATTCACATTTGATATGGATGAAATGACTGACTAATAAATCAGATATTCAGTGTACAGTTTACAGAAAAACGATCGTGATAAATACAATTTCAACAAAAAATATTTTAACTATGCTGAATGGAAAATTCAATAATAAATTTAAATGGCCTAATTATATTTGCTCTGTAAAATGCATGCTTGACAAAGAAAATTTTCAGTGGTGTTATAATTCTGAATAAAATGTTTGCATTCATAAATACAGAACTCGGATATGCATGACATGAAGAGTACCGTCACAATGGCAGACGGAGGTAGTATAACTGGGCATTTTCGCATATGGATGCTGGAGCCTGAACTCCAGGGTTGTAACTTCACTTCCACCACTTACTAGATTTGACCATGGACAAGTTACTTAATCCATGCCTTGATGCTCTATCTGCAAAATGGGACAATAATAATAAGTAACCATATGTAACTTTTATGAGGATTTAAAGATTTAACACATGTAAAATGCTTGGAATAGTCCTGGCACGTTAATCTCAGTAAGAGTTACCATCATCATTATCACCACTTTCATAATAGTCACCTTCATTCTGTATTTTTCTGGGGTGGGGAAAGGAAATATTTCAAAGCTGGGAACCTCCTGTAGCCTGAAATTAATTGAGAAAATAATCCGGGATATTGCTGATCATTCTTTGACAGTAATGATAATGTTGTGGCAACTTGTAAACTGAGTAAAATAGCACTATGGACTTTCCCTAGCATAGGTCACGAAAGGACATGTCTTTAAAGTGTTTAGATCACACCTCTCAGTTGAGGTTTCATCACTGGAAACAATTTTTAACACCATTGACAGAATTATAACTGTCATGCTCCCAGTTTTAATGCCTGTGGCATGCTATGAGTTTGAACTAAATTAACTTATTTAATCTCAGCACCAAATTTATAAGGAAGATATTATTATCAGCCTTATCTTACTAAGCAAGAACAGGTTTTGAAAAGCTGGAAAAGTGCTGAAGTTCATGGATCTAAGCAGAAGAACCAGACTTCGAACTATAATATCCGGCTATATACTGATCCATTACACCATACTGCTTTCTGGAAATATACACCCTTTTCTGTGGGACTGTTGTCACTTCCCTTTGCATCGACTTTGCTGCTAATAGATATGCAGGCCTTCAGATTTGGTATTGCAATGAATAGTATTCCACTTGTATTATTATTCAATTGTATTAATCAAAGTCCTGGGAGGAAAGGAGATGTTGTACATATGAGAATAATTTAAGAAAACATAATTAAGGGACTCTGTACTAAGGTAAGGGAGGAGTTAAGGAATTCGAAAAGAACTGGCAGAGCCTTCTGAAACTAACAATGACAAGAAGTCGTTACCACCATAAGGCCAACACAGGCAAGGGCAGGAGGCAGCCGCTGGCATTTGGAGACAGCTGCAGCCATGTGACAGAGGCCATCTGATATACCCACTCCAGAGGAACACAACTCCTGCTAAACTGCCACCCTGTTGGAAGAGAGTAGGGCCTAATAATCACCTCGATCTGTCTTTCCTTCAGTTTTCTGACTTCATTTCAGTGCCTCCCACTGGCCAAACCCAACTAGAAGCCAGAAGGCAAGGGAGCTTAGGTGACACCGTTGGTAGAAGCCATTCTCCCTGGGCACAGATAAAGGCTGAGATGGGCAGAAATTACCAGGCTGGTTTTGCAGCAGGGTTGGGGGAGAAGGCAGGAGAATGGAGACTTACTGTAGCACTAAGCATACCTGATACATTATTCTAAATTACCATCACTTAGTAAAATATCGGTGGAGAAAATTGAAGAATTCAAAAATTAAAGATACAAATGCATTTAATAACAACATACTTTTCAAAGTGTGAGAGGAGAAAGTGGCTTTCTTTAATTAAGAAAGAACATCCTCCAGATAATGTCATTGCATAGGTATGTGGAATGTAAAATGTTCGAATGTGATCAGCAGTCTTCTTCAAGTTGCTTATATGTTAAACTGATCCTTGAATGGGTTGCTATAATTACATTTTAAAGAGTCTGGCAAATCTTGCTAGTTTTTTGCTTTGCATTTAAATTGGCTCAGCATCTTGGTGCCAGTGGAATTTACCAGGCTGGTGAGAGCTCAGCTCAGGTTTCTCAATGTTTCACAGCCCCATGGGCCCCTTACAATGTTTCTTTGGACACCCTCTGTACTATGTGATTACTGTAGGTCCTCTGTTGGGGAATCACATTGTCACACACTCTCCTCGTGCATCCTGTTGTCTTGTCTTCTCCGTAAGCAGCCCTGTGCTGTGAGCCAGCTTGGCAGGATTTAGTCTATGTGAAGGAAATTGAAAATGAACATTAACAGATTTTGTTCTTACTCATTTAGAAAATAATTCATATGCCTTCATTTTGGTGATGTTCGTGATCCTTCATTGACTCTCAAATTTCCGGACTCCTGAAGCCCATTTCTGAGTTGAGGTTTTTTCTGCTCTTGCCAATCACTAGGTGGTGAAACAACTATAGCCTTGGTCATGCCCTTAACAGCTCATGAGGCTGAGCTTAACCCGGAGAAGGCCTCCCTGGTAAAAGGGAGCTGAAGCGGAAATCCATTAATTATTTGCAAAGCTCTGCTTTTGTTTTTGTTTTCTGTCATCTCAAGCAGAGTGGTGTCATTTAGGTGCTACGTAAAATTTTTCCAGCAATTCATTCAACTTACGTCATGTGTCCAACTGGGGAGGAATTCCTGGAGCTGTTCTAGAACAATGAGAATTTGTGAGTTGAAAATTGAAATGAAATTTTAAAAATGCTACTAAGCTGAGTTAAGGGAGGAAAAAGGGAGGCTTGGAGTTTTCTTTCTATTATGATATATTTTTTCAAAATTCCCCCATTTTCAATTCCTCTTATTTTAATGTTTCCAGTGATTGAAGCACTTTGTTTAAGGCAAAGAAATATAAATCAATAGAGGAATTACTTAACTAGAAAATGCAAATCAATACCAACTTCCTTATGCAGGAACTTTTTGGTCTGAAATATTTAGCAATATGCTATTTGTTTTATAAAAATGTGGCTGTAATAAGTGATAGCTTGTAGTGATGCTATTTACATATGAAAGCACTGTAAAATAATATTCAGTTTATCTCAGGGCGTGACCAACTACCACTTTTTTGTGCATTCTGTATCTATTATAAAGAGACAATAAGAAAATAAATAGAATTGGAATAGCAAAAGGACAGTTTTGAATTATCGTTAATATATAATGCACACCTAATCCATATGTCCTATATTTTTCATTAATAAATATCTAATGAAAATTGATATATAGGCGTAGTGATCACTTAGAAGAACTTTTAAGTATTTTTGAATGAAAAAACTAAATTATTTTGTGTTTGATCTTGTCTTTGTTTTGGTATTTTGATAATTTTCTATGATTAAGAAAACACAAGAATGCTGAGCCAGGAAAATTAAATTGTTTAATATCTGCTGTCACTTTCAGAGAAAGAGTTTTGTACTGTACTAAGATTATGATCCTGAACCTACTGCTTATTAGCTGTTCAGTTTTGAGTAAATCACTTATGTGGTAGTTGTTTTGTGTTTCCAGATTCTTCTTAGCTGGGTCCTTTACTGCATTGACCAGGTGCCAAAGGTGGCTCCGTATTTTTATTAGACTCTACTCCTTTAGCAATAGTTGACTTGGACCTAAGCGAGACCAATTAAGGTCCTTTGCTAGGATTTGGCTTGGCCCAGTGAGAGCTTTCCTGCGTTGGCTGAAGCTTTATGGTGCATAACTTATGAATGGTCAGAGGCTATGGTTCTCAGAGTCTGGAGAATGCTGGTCTGCAGTGAAAGGGAATGAAGCCAACATGCAGAGAGAAACAGTTGCAGGCACAGTCCGGGGGGGGGTCCATGTTTCTGGTTCCAGTTGTTCCTGGTGTCCCCTCTCTGCCTCCCTGCATTTCCTGTGACTGGGTCATTCAACCTTTACTTGGCTTTTACTTATTCAAATTGGGTTTTATCTCACTCAGTTTGGGTTAGAATATTAAACCCTCACTTTCACAAGCTGCACCCAAAGTCTTGTATGTGATTTTTGTTTGTTCGTTTGCAGTTTGTGTAATACCATTGAATCATTTATTTAAAAGCTCTTAAAATTTTAACCCAATTATTTCAAGTTTATGTGGTCTTTGTCCTTTATTAATTAATAATTGCTATTACCGTATATACAGAGAACACTAGTTTTTTGGGGCTTTTTAAAATTGTTTTTAATCAATTTCACTTAAAACATTTTAAGGAACAGAATTTTATGTTATTGTTTTAAAGAAGGTTCTCAAAATTATGTAAACCTAATGCTCCTATGAAACCTGGAACCACTTTTGACCCTAATTAATACAACTTAACTTCTCCAATTTTCAATTCACTTGTTTGTAAAAGATAGGAAATTAATCTTGAATGTCACTAAAATTCTGTGACTCTACTAATGTATAAAGTATAACTTCCCTCCACGCCTCATTCATTTTTACAACCCATTGGGAAATGACTCTTTCTGTTCAAAGTTACACAGAGGCCATAACAAGGTGTCATTAATTAGTAACAGAAAGAATTTTGAGGAGGAAGTGCCCAGAAGAACTGGAAACTTGAGGGGATTTTAGGTAAATTCTACCTGCCATTACCCCTCTGGAACAGACAAAGGGTCTCAATATTGAGGGACAATTGCTGAAAAGAAAATTCTAGGTATTGTACGTTGGGGACTTTTTTTTTTTCTCATTACAGTATCATACTTCCTTTCTGGTGCTTAGATGATTCTCTGAAGTTTTGTAGTCTAGTGTTTGATCCTTTTGCATCTTTAAATTTTTTTATTTATGTAACATATTAAAAATGTAACACTTTTCAGACATGTTAAATATACTGAAAATAGTTTACTATCAGAAAGTGCTGATTACCAAGAGATGAAAATGTTCTCTATTGTTCTGTTACTGCTGTTCAGCTGTCAGACACTAACTCCTTATCATACAGTCCTGCTTGCCTCTTGTCTTCTCAGTTTTCTAGATGTACAATGCATCTCAACTTTTTCTGGTTCTAAAGGTTATTACAGTTTTTCCATTGATAGTATTATGGCTTCATTCACTTTTAAGGAAGAACTTAAGAGTCACAAGGTGGTAGCTAGCCAAAGACTTGCTTTAACTTTAAAGAATTAACAATATAGTTGATATATGGAATTTTTAAAATGTAGCTTTAATTGGATTTTCTGCATATTCTCATTACCCTTGTCCAGTATCAAAATGACGAGACCAGCACTGTCTTCAGAAGTTTACTCAGCCCAATTTTACATATATGTGAAATTAGCCAAGATTAAGATTAACTGATAGAACTGGTCACCTAGAATTCAGAGTTATTAAAGGAAAACATCTGCCTAACCCTAGACATTTAGAGGAACTGGAGTGGGACAAATGGAGAATGGTTGGGATTAAGAAACCAACAAGATCCACAAGGATAGCGTAGGTAATAATGGAGTATCATTAGCATATATGGTGGTATCAGTAGCATATATGGTGGAGGGAAGATGAGTTATAACCCAAAGATCTGGCAGTGAGGGTCAGATAGAGAACACAATAGATAGGAGAGCAAAGTATCCATTTGCTGTAGTATACAATAGATGACAGGCAAGAAAGAAGGGCCTTGACTTCCCGAAAGGGAGCAGATAGAGAGGGATGGGTTCCTGGTGGTCTGGGCTAGCTCAGAGTCCCAGAACTAGAAGACTAGGGTTGAAAAAACAAAAGCCCCTCCAGGGTCAACTTTGACCCTCCTTCCAATTCATTCTTCACACACAGACGTCAGACTTGCATATGTAATTACACTCCTCCTCTGTTTAAACATCCTAATGTCCTCCATTGTCCTCAGGATGAAAGTCCAAATTCTTCAGCATGACCCAAACAGTCATTCATGGTCTAGTTTATGCCTTCTCCATCAGCCTCATTGCCCAGTTTCCCCTCTCATTCTCTATATTCCAATACCTTGAGTAATTATAATTCCAAAAGAGTAACGCTACTTTATGCCACTATCTTTTTGCACATGCTATTACTTCCGACTATAAAACTTTCACCTTGAAAAATCTTCCTCGTCCTTCAAGTCTTAACTCAACCAGTACTTCCTCTATGAAGCCTACCTTGCTCATTCTCCCAGTAGAGTTGGTCCCTAGTGTCCTTGCACATTCTCAAATTATGTAGTATTGTATCTTGTTAACCTTTTTATTTTACATGATTATCTGTTATACTAGAAATATCATCTTATTGTAGATAGATTCCATGCATTATTCATTAACCCTAATATTTAAGGTTATGTCTGGCCCATACTGAACCCTCAGTGCTTATAGAATAAATAATGAGACAGGTTTTCAATTAATAAATCTTGAGTATAAAGTGAAGGCTTGAGATAAAGTGAAGTAAGACCTGGTTATAGAAAACAGAAGAGAAAGTCACAGTGTATCTAACATCAACAATGACCTATACTGAGCCTTTGAGTATAGGCCTCCATAACTTTCTTCAAGCTAGAAAGAGAATGTTTTCTAACACAGTGGCAGAGTCAAGCCTATTTATTTATCTGGAATGAAGTAACAGCAAAGCCATAGGTGAGAAGGATGTAAAAACAGAAAGCTGTAAGCCTGATTAGCCAAACTTCAGAAATACAAGTTTCCCTTGCCTTGAAGAAGCACCAGGTAGCAGGAAGAGCCTGGGCTTTGGGGTTGTAAAAAACTCGATTCACAGCCATTTATTAAGTATAAGACGTTAACTTTCATTCTCTGAGTGTCAGTTTTCTTAATTTTGAGATAGTGATATTAATTCTAACCACAGAGGGTTTGTGAGAATTAGCTGAAGCTATATAGTGCAAATATGATGGAATAGGCTCTAGGAATGACTGTTTTCTTTTTACATGCCAAACCCCAAGTACTTGCTGGCTCTTTTCTGATTTCTCAGAATTGTTTTGAGAAGAAAAAAGCAGGCCACAGATAAAAATTTGCATCAAAATGATACAGCAAACAACATTTTAAAGGTTGAACATAAGTACTAAGAATGATATTGTCACCTAGATAATGTCAACCAGGGAATACATTTGAAATGTTAGCCATAACTATACAATGGTCACTCAACTATTCTGTATTATTTAAAATTCAGTAACTAATAACTTCAAAAATAGGATAAAGCTATATGGAGACAATGAACCTCAAGAAAATAGTTTGTTAGTAAATTGTTTCATCCTCAGTATATACATGGAGTTCTTAAATATGGCAGATTTAAACTTTGTTGAACATTTCAGAGAATATTGTAGCAACAGTAGCTTAGTCAAAGGCATTGTCTTTCTCCTCTGAAATGAAAGATGCTTTCTTTAATTGTCATCCCAATTTTTCCTCCTCTCTAATAACCTCACTCTGTATTTCAGTCAGGGTTTGATCAGAGAAACACAACCTCTATGAAATATACATTAATATATTATGGATGTGCCTGACCTTACACAATTGTGGAGCATAATTAAACCATTTTCTGCTGGGCTTGGTGGTGGAGACAGAAATCCACAGGCAGGAGGCTGAGAAGCAGGATGCGTGTGAAGTGACGAAAGCCAAAACAAATGGGAACCTGCGAAGTTGGAGCCTGTGAGGACAGGTTAAATCAGGGATAGTCTCTCACTGTCTTTACGTGTTGATGATGAGGGTATTCTGCAAAAGAACCTAGTGCTCTTCATCGTAGAGCTCAATCTGCACCTAGCACAGGAGCCAGCAGTGAATGAGGACTGTCAGGAGCTATAGGAACTGTTGGGGGGATGCCACTGCAACGTAGTAAGCCCCTAATAACCAACAATATATGTACACTGCAGGGGGCCTCATTGCTTGCTTTGACCTTCAGAGTGCAAAAAGAACATGACTGATACTTCCTATTAACAAGAACTACACAGGGAAGAAATTTTATGAAACATAATTCCAATTGAGTTAAGTTGATATACCATCAATTCACCGTATTCTAAATGATTGTATAAAATTCCTACTCTGTACTTTTAATTTCTTAACCTAACTTATTCTTACCTACGTCCTTAAGATAAAATCTCCCAGATACCCTAACTCTCTTACCAAAATTGAGCTCTATTTGCTATTCAATAGAGAGATGAATGCAATTCAATGCGTCAATTATCCAGGGCAACGTTTAACTTTATCTGTTTCATAATGGATTTCCAGAACTAGTAATCACACTCAACTCACACTGTCCAGGAGTAACCTGTTTAAAATGAATTTTGGTGTAATGGCTTTCCCATGTTACTTTGAAATGCAGTCTTGCTATTTTCTCATTTTTTTTGCAGCTGAGTCTTTCATTTTGTAAATGTAGACAGATCTGTATTACCCTGAAAACCTGAAATGGACTAGTGAGGTATTCTGGATAGTGGAAAATGAATTTCTTGTTTAAAATGAAAGAAACTTTCCCTGGTTCAGCTTTGAAGAAGAGTATAGAAAGTCATGTCATTAGCAATAATTTACTAATTTGTATATTTTATGCAGATTTAATAAGTCTTTGCATTAAACATTGGATTTCACATGGAGATTAAAAGTGCTTTGTCAGATTTGTAAGTAAATGTGGAAAGCTTAAACTTGACCAATACAACAAGAATAAAGGAAGAGGTAATACTGCTATTCCCCCTTCTTCTGTTCTGGAGCCAAATACATAGGAATTGGTGCACTAAAGCAGCCATGGTCATGATAAGCTGATGAGATGGGGGACTGAGGAGAAAGTAGACCCCAAGCCTGAAGAAAACATGATGTGACCTATCTAGGCCAGGTGAGTACTTACAAACCTCCCAACTGTACTGCTTTTCCTACAGAAGTTTAGAACTTTCTTCAAAACAGTGTGTCAAAACTGATGGGAAGCTGTTGGCAGGAAGATAGGACAAATTTCTGTAATCTTGGCAGAAGCTCCTTTAGCGGGGAGAAGAAAAGCCTAGAAGGTGCTGCATTTGAGAAATTCTGGCTCTTGACAATGGAACGTATTCAGGATGGCTATAATCAAAAAGTCAGAAAACAGCAGATACTGGTGAAGCTGCAGAAAAAAGGGAACACTCAAACACTGTTGATGGGAATGTATATTAGTTCAGCCACTGCAGAAAGCAGTTTAGCAATTTCTCAAGGAACTTAAAAGAGAACTACCATTAGGTCCAACAATCCCATTATTGGGTATATATCCAAAATAAAATAAATTGTTCTACCAAAAAGACACATGCACTTGTACATTCATCACATAAATATTCACAGTAGCAAGGCATTAATTCAACCTAGGTACCCATCAACAGTGAATTGGGTAAAGAAAATGTAGTACATATACACCATGGAATACTATGCAGCCATATAAAAGCAAAATCATGTCCCTTGCAGCAAGGTGGATGTAACTGGAGGCCGTTATCCTAAGTGAATTAACACAGAAACAGAAAGCCAAACACCACATGTTCTCACTTTTAAATGGGAGCTAAACTATTGAGTGCTATGCTCACTACCTGGGTGACAGGATCAATTGTACCCCAAATCTTAGCACATACCCATGTGCCAAACCTGAACATGCACCCACTTAATCTAAAACAACAGTTTTAATTAAAAGAAAAAAGGGGAGAGGTAAAGTATCCGTGACTAGCAGTGTTCCCCAAAAACCTCAGACTTATCTCACAATACTTGCAAACCACTTCACCATAACCAAAGTTAAGCCTGGGAACATGACCTAGACCCATCTTGTACAGGTAATTTTCAGGCTAAACCTTTGTACCTTTAATTCCCCGTTGGTAGTCATTTTATCCAGATCTCAACCTTGCAAAGACTATTTAAGTGGCATGACAGGAAACAGGAGAGAGAGATGATATGGTATGAGATGTTAGCAATTTCATTATAATAATGTTAATATATTTAACTTATTTCCACATCATATTTTAGATACTATAAAATGAAAACAAGAATTTAACCTGAAGTTGCTCATCCTGCAAATATTTATTGAGCGCCTATGAAGCACCAAACACCAAGGAGAGACAGGGGAGAAAAATTCCTTGGTCTCATAGAGCTTCCATTCCAGCAACTGTCATCTGTCAATCTTCCCTCCCATTCTTCAAGACAATGAGTTTTAGCTTACAACTCTCTTTAAATCACCCATCTTTATCTCACACCTTTCACTCTTAGTAGACGACTTTGTACCCCATTTCGCAAAGAAACCAGACAGGAGCTTAATTTTCTCCCCAGTTCCATTGAGAATAGAATCCAGCCTCGCTTCATTTCTTCCTGACTCAGAGGATCAGGCAGTAATTTTGAAATTTCCCCAGAGTTTGGAAGGCCATGGAGCTATGAACATACTAAGTTGGCTTTGGGCATTTGGCTGCAAAATTGAGAGTACCGATTTTTTGCTTAATCCAATATTTCTTTTCTTCATTTGCTGACATACTCCAAAGATTTTGCATGCCTTCAAAGCAGCCACTGAATTTTATTAACTCATTTTGTTAACTTGAAAGAGGACTGCATCCACTCTTAATCAGGATAAAGAATTGCTTTTTAAAACAAACCTTTTATTAGTTGCTAGTTAGCAGATAATATAGCAGAAGGTTGGTGAGATTATGAAAATGGTTTAATTAAAAAGAAAGTGTCCAAAAGAAACCTTCTCTTTTAGTTCCTAAGTCAGAGATATTGAGAACTCAGCAAAAATAGATCTTCATAAATATAGTTGATCCTTGAACAATGCAGGTTTGAATTGCAGGGTTCACTTATGTGCACATTTTTTTTCAATAAAAATTAACTCCAAGTGTGCCTGCTTCTGTTGCCTCCTCTCCACCTCTTCCTCCTCTGCCACCTCTGAGACAGAAAAAATGATCCTTCTTCTTGCTCCTCTTTCTCAGCCTACTCAACTTATAAAGATGATGAGGATGAAAACCTTTATTATAATCTACCTACACTTAATGCATAGTAAATATATTTTCTTTTCCTTATGATTTTCTTAATAACATTTTCTTTTCTGCAGCATATATATTGTAACAATACAGTATATAATACATATAACATACAAAATATATGTTAATCAACTTTATGTTACTGATAAGGCTTTCAGTCAACAGTGGGCTATTAATAGTTAGGTTTGGAGGGCATCAAAAGTTATACACAGATTTTTGTGCATGGGGTTTTGATGCCTCTAAGTCCCACAGTGTTTAAAGGTCAACTGTACTGGTTAAATTGTTACAGAGTTATACAGTCAAAAGATGGTGGACTTTGGAGCACAGAGCCCTTGGTTTAAATACCAGCTGTACAATTTAGTAGCCATGTGACTTTATAAAATCATTTGATATCTGTAAAACCAAGTTTTAACAGTTGTAAAATAAAGATAAAAATATACCCCCTTAAGACTGTTGTAAAGATTGTTGCAATGGACTGATTGTGCTCCCTTTATATTAATATGTTGAAACCCTAATCCCAATGTTATGATATTTGGAGATGGGGCTTTTGGAAGGTAATTAGGTTGTGAGGGTAGACATGAGTTGGATTAGTGCTCTTATATGAAGAGACACAAGTGATATGATCCCTCTCTCAGCCATGTGAAGATACAGCAAGAAAGAAGTCTCTTAGCAAGCATGGGATCTGCCAGCATCTTGATCTTGGACTTCCTGGCCTCCAGAATCATGAGAAATAAACGTTTGTTGTTTAAGCAACCCAGTCTATCATATTTTGTTATAGCAGCCCAAACAGACTAAGACAGGAAGATGAAAAAATGACTCCACATTCCCAGCAGTTTATTTGGGTTAAATGGCAACTGATTTGAGATTAAACACCAGTTTTCTTTAGAATTCCTGTTCCCCTATTACACCTTCACCCCAATCTTCATATAAGGAGTTTGGTTCATAACTCTGCAATCAAAATATAATTAGTGGCTGGAAGTTCACAGAGGAGCACTGACAAATACAAATGTTCCCAAATACTTAATCCTCTTAGAGACAGTATTTGAGTTACTTTGTTTTTGTATTCAGGGATGGATCTTGCCTATTTGACACAAGTTAGAGTAATAGAAACCTAATGAGTCTTTCTCATCAGAAGGCTCTCTCCACCCCCCCAAACAAAATGTATCTGTGAAGAGTCAATTATTTTTATGCTTTCTTAGCCAAACTTTAGGATAATCAGCAAGTAACAGAAATTCTAATTAGAATACTGAAAATATTGTTCCATTTTTTAATCATGGAAATCCTACAACTTTTCTAGTAAGACATAGGCACCAGCAGAAACACTGATGGAGAAACGTGTGCCTTCAGATTAATTTAGATATATTCACATGCTTTTGATTAATGTAGGAGTTCTTGTCCTTCTAGATGAACTCGTTAATTCCTTTGGTGGAACTGGATCTATCTTGCTTAGTGAAGAGAAATAGGATCATTCGCAAAGGATACAATAGAGACCTGAGCTCCACATTTGTTTTAATCTCTGGTGATATACTGTGCTGCAACTGAGAAAATGCCCCATCTTTATTTCCTGGAGTTGGCTTGACATTTACAAACCTAATGCTGAATTAATATGGGAGTAGGAAGAAAGTGAGGAATGGAAAATATACTCAGGGGAAGTTGAAAAAGAAAAAAAGAGAAAATTGAGTCCTGGTATATGACCATTAGCTACTGTTAATGAATCTGTTCAACTGATGAGATACTATTTTTTAATTATCTCCATTATAGTAGGCATAGAAGATAGGGGAAGGGATTCTTCACCCCTCTTTAATTCAGACCTTACTACTTCAACCAACAATTCATACCCTTTGGTTTTGGAGAAAGCTTGGAATTAAATTATAATGGCAACGATAATCTTTAGATCCATCTTTCTTTTCCTACCATTTATTTATTTAGTACAAAATGAAGATAACGAATGAGGTAAATGTACACACATATTAATTCAAATTTGTAAAAATTTTTGAGAGTTTACTATCTATCAGGTACTGAATTAGGTACTGGATATGAAGAGAAAAATAAATCATCATTTCTGTTCTTATGAATTTCAAAGTTTAATAGGAGAAACTGAATATTTGTTCACACAAATCAACGCATTTAGAGCTGTGTCTTTGGTCAGATTTCCTAAAAGCACAGTGGGAGTTGGGGGTTCTTAGCAAGTGCTTTACTGATGAAGTGTTTTCAGGATAAACTTCCAAGGAAGCAGATTAGGATAGAGGAAGAAGCTAAGCAGAGATGTGGGTTTCACTAAGTCTAACTTCAGCCTAATCTCCAGAGAACCTGGACCAACACCAGAGAACCTCTGTGAACAACACCACAGGCTTATCTCACTCTGAGTCAAGAGGCTGGGCCTTTATGCCCTTGAATCATTTAGTCATTTGGTGAGGGATCCCCTGTTAGGCATTCCTGAGCTCCTGTTGGCCAAAGACAACTCTCTGGAGAAAGATAATTATGGGCCATTAGCAGCCAACCTCACAACAACTTCGAGATAAGTGCACTGGCTCCATAAAGGGGGCAAGGCTAAGGCAGCATCTACTACTGGATACAAAAATGAATATAACAAGACTTTATATTCAGGTAACCCAGAGGTTCATTATACAGACTGGTATTAAACAAACAACTCTAATGCACTGTGCCAAGTATAATGATAAGAGGATGAATAGGTCATATAGAGGAGAGAGTAATTCCCCAATTATACATTTTTTAGCACTTTATCTCATTGCACAAAATACTGGAGTTCTTGAAAATAACTTTGGTGGTAAGGAGTGTGCTAATGGAAGTCTTTTTGGAGAAGATGCTAACTGGAGTTGATTTACAAGTAATAGGCTCTATGAATGTGATACTGGTGAATGGGAGATTATTGAGTGGCCCTGAATTAAATCCCAGTGGGATTCTTTTTCAACTCATTGCTGTATGTAAGCATATTCTACACTATAAAATAAGTAAGTGAGGCTTTTTAAAAGGCTGTAAAAAAGGAATAAGATCAGGTTTTAAGGAAGAAGGCAACTTGTAATCCAATGATAAAAGCATTTTTATGATAACATTCATGGTGATAATATTTACTTTTGGAACTTGGAAGGCAGCTATCAACATGAGTCAAGTGCAATTAATGAGTCAAGATTTCTTGAGAGCTACAGATACACTTTTTGTTTAATAATAGGCTTGGTCTGTCTGTCAAGTTTAATGATTGAGATGTGTTTTCATAAAACATGTATCCAAAAGTATTTCACAATATCCAGTGATATTTTCATTTAATATGACATTGTTTAATTTGATGCGTCTTGGAAGTAATGTGGCTGTAGGCTTATAGACCTTCCAGGGAAAACAGGTCTAACTTAGAACTTGGAACATCTCTAATTGGTTCCACGTTTTCCTTTCTTGTCATGTGCTACTCCAGAGTTTATTTACTTAGGTTAATAATAAATTAAAAAGTCATGTTTCAGGGTACTTATGTGATACTCTGCCCACTCAAATATTTATGTTTTAAGAATGCAACAGAAGTAAACAATGTTTCTTTGCATGTGTAGCTCAGTATCAGTTTATCAGTTTCTAAGGTGTCTATTAACTTGAGATCTTGAATATAGCACTTGGCTTAGAGGTTGAGAAACTCACTGGTCATTTATTTAATTATTTTAGTTATTTATTACTTGAGATTTTCATATTTCATATCCTTTTTAATGGCCTTTCCATAATGTCTCTTTAATTTGTAATGTATAAATGCATGTTTACTTTAAGAATAAAAAAAAAGAAAGGGAATGTTCTGTGACTTCCATACTTACCTTCCACATTTGCTTATTTTGTCTTTTCATGTGAACATTTTTAAACTTGCTCATATGTTGGACATTCCATTTAAGAAGCAAAATTACATTGTCTAAATGTTGCATTCATTCTTCCTTGTTTGAAGACTCTGTTGGTAAATGACTATGAAAAGAGGAAATTCCTTATGAGGAGAAATGTAAGGGGAGAGAAAAAAGACACACACACACACACACACACACACACACACACAGCCACACACAGCCACACACAGCCACACAGCTATGGGGTCAATGACTCTAGGACAAAATGGACTGATTTAAGCAATATTTGGAGCTTGCTGTCAACAGAACTTAATTCTATGTCTAGAAAAACTTATGGGACACAGTTGCATGAGAAAGTATTGGCAACTTTTGCCCTTCTGAATTTTATTATTCTTCCACATTCTTTCCTGAGAGAAGAGAATATGCGAGGTATTATTCAAACATAAAAAGGACAAACAGGCTTAGAAAAATTGATCCTTTTATTTGCATAACTTCAGTCTTTTTACTCACATATTTCCCATAAGGATAAGCGAATGGTTTAAATTTTAGGGGACATGTCTTTCAAAGCTGTATATCTGTGGGCAACGAAGACAGTTTGAAGTAAGTATCTGGGTAATTTTTGAGGGAGGGAAGAAAGAATTCTACAAAGAAATTCTTGTTTAGCCAAATTGTCTATTAAAGGAAACCCTAATTAACCTTTATACATATTTGCTTTTTAAAAGTGATATGTAATAGTTGTACAAACTTGGAGAATACATGTGATATTCTATTGCATACGTACGTGTAATGAGTAAATCAGGGTAATTGCTTCATCTATCACCTCCAACATTGACCTTTTCTTTATGTTGGGAACATTCTAATTCTTGTCTTGCAACTATTTTGTTTATGTCCATTTCATTGGCAATGCTTAAACTCAACTTCATGGCCTCTAGAGCAATAATTATTCCTTTGTTGCTCCAATTAAATTAAATCAGAATAGGCCTTTAATTGACATGTTTCTCTCGTTTATCTCCACATTTTGGTTTCAAATAGGAGAAAGCAGGCATTTGGAGGTTGTTTTATTTCTCTTGGTTAGTAATATCATCCTACATTGGTTATCCACGATTGGTTTAGTTCTTTAGATAAGATTCATTGCAGCTTTTAAAGCTTTTTCTGGTTGCAGCACTCTAATTTTCCTTTAGTGAATCTCTCCCTTCCCACTCTCAGTCCACGTGGTTTGGGTGAGGAGTTAACCCCATTCCCTTACCCATCCCAGTCCATTGAGGAAGTCACATGACCAAGGCTGACAAAACATCTCAGCATCATTGCCAGGATAGGCACCAGAGATAAAGCTAGGCCAAACCATCCCGTCTTCATAACCAGACTACTAAATTAACACATCCTTAGGAAGATAAAGGAGATTTCTCTTTTTCTTTTGGTTTTGTAAACTGAACAGCCAAATGAAAAGACATTTTTCACTCTCATCCTATTATTTAAAACATAACTATCAAGAGCTATGCTTACTACATTTGGTACATGATCTAATATAATTTCTATAAAAACTCTGAGGTAGGTACTTCTATTATCCCCACCCTGCATACCAGAAACCGAGACTTAGACATATCATGTAGGTTTATGAAGGTGGCATGTTAATACATAAATAGTAGTCGGGTTTGAACTTAGTCTGATCTTAAGCTTGTGCTCTTAAACCACTACATGTCATCTGTAGACATTCTAGTGAGCAGAAGGAAAGCCCACATCCAAATTTTTGCAAACACCAAAATAAAATGTGTTTGGAAGGGAGGAATGAAAGAAAATTGGGGAGAATACAATAATCACGAAGTCAGAGGAACCTTAGTCTATCAGCTATTGGAGATAGTGATAGGGCAGAGATGAATAACACTCAACTAAGTTGAATACTGACTGGGTAAGTATCTGCCAAGCTAAATCTACAACCCAAGGCAGACTGGGGTTATCACATCACCTTCAGAGTGAAGGCTATGTATGGGAATATTCTAAAGTTTGCTAGAACTAAGTAGTCAGTCTGGCATGGTATCCTGTTGTTCCAGGTGTTTGTTCATTAACTAGCTTATTTATCCATTCATTCATCCTTCCACTTTTTATTGAGCATACACTAAGTGGCAAGTATTAGATGCCTGCAATATATCAAGGTATCTATCTACTCTCAAGGAACTCCCAGTCTAGAACAAGAGGAAGATGAGTTAAGAACTAATTATAGCCGGGCGCGGTGGCTCACGCGTGTAATCCCAGCACTTTGGGAGGCTGAGACGGGCGGATCACGAGGTCAGGAGATCGAGACCATCCTGGCTAACACGGTGAAACCCCGTCTCTATTAAAAATGCAAAAAATTAGCCGGGCGTGGTGGCGGGCACCTGTAGTCCCAGCTACTTGGGAGGCTGAGGCAGGAGAATGGCGTGAACCCGGGAGGCGGAGCTTGCAGTGAGCCGAGATGGAGCCACTGCACTCCAGCCTGGGCGACTGAGCGAGACTCTGTCTCAAAAAAGAAACAAAAAACAAGAACTAATTATAATGCCGTAATAAATGTTAAACCAAAAAAAGAAAAAAGAAATTATAATGAGTAGATTTGGTGACGTAGCCTGTGTTGGAACATACAATTGAGCCAAGGAAGATGCCTCTAATATTTAGTCTTATACATTTTATTTATTTAATTACAGACAAATTAGGTTCAGTTTACAAAACTGAATAAATTGAATTTAATTCTGGAGATGTTCTTAGATGTCTTTCCCTGCTGGAGAACACAACAGTTTTATAAACAGCAAACTTCTCTATTTGTGCTGGCAGAAAGCCATCTGAATTTTGCAGTGCCTTTGCTAAAAACTACATTTAAGGAATATTATGCTGAGTCGTGATGACTTAATTGGGAAAAATACAAGGAATCTGATGCAAATGGGTTCCAAGTCAACTTAATTGCTTAATAGGTGTATAGTACTATGCAGATTATTTAACATCTCTGAGCTTGTTTGTTTAACTATAACATGAGGATGGACATTTGTAAAGTTTAAATGAATTCATACATATAAAATGCAACCCATGTTAGTATTCACTTGCCCAAATACTAGTTTTCTTCATGTCTATAGTTTCTTAGTTTTAGTTTTCTCATTTGTCAAATTGGAATAATAATATTTACTTTCAGTACTGATCATTCAATGAGAGAATATGTCAAAAAATAGTTGGTGCATAGTAGATGCTCAATAAATGTCAAATTGTCCTGCCTTTTCACTTAGATTCTTAAAAGTATACATGGTTTCATATCCTCATGGACAAAGTATTTCTCTGAAAAATTCTAAGATGAAAAAATCCTATGTATCTGAATAATTACATTCTTGACTCAGGGTCAATTAAAGCTTCACTTTGCCTGGAAAGACACAATAGAAACTTGAAGACAAAACAAGAAGCAGATCACAAAGACATATAAAGTATAATGGAACTAGTCAGGATATTAAGTAAGATAATTTGTATGTACATTCTCACTGGCTTGGTTAATATTGTCCTGATCTTATAAAAAGAAGAAAAGTAATGCTTTGGAATCATCGACAATACAAGGAAAAACAAGTTGCTTTATTTGTAAATATATAAGTAGATCTTTCTCTAGTGGAGAAAGTGATTCTGAAGTACATTTTCTACTCATTTTTCACATGCATTTTTGTCATACTGGGCCCAAGCTTTGTGGTTGATAGATCAGTTATATGTAAGCCCTCTTTCTGCTGAAAAGTAGTTTTCTACTCTAATTCCATTCTATTTTCATTTGTGCTGGAATGATGAATAATGCAGTGTGCAATTACTTCTTTTCTGATTTAATACTAGCATAGGAACTCCTTTCTAGAAAAATATCCAATTAAAATTCACTGTGGCAGATGTGGGTTGTGGACCTGGTCAAAAGACATAAACTACCAACCCACCCTGTGATTGTTTCAGCAGAGGATTTCCAGGCGTTACTTCAAATGATCTCAGCCATGCATTGCAAGTAATGAAGGTGGCACGAGTTCATACCAGCTCCTTGACTCCCTGGCTGCTACTGAATATGGCTTTATTTTCCATTTGTTGAGCTGGAACATCCCCTCAGATTAGAGAGAAGTCAGCCCTTTGCAGTTTATAAGCACAGTTCTGTTAGGAGAGAGTAATAATAACATGGATGCTGATTTTTTATAGTCAATTTCATTTCTGCTTTAAGGAACAAATTCTTCATTACGCTTATAAGCAGAGGCAGAATGGCTCTTGGTAAAAGTTAAAACCTATGCTGAGATCTGTACTGCACTGTTTTATATTCATCATCATCTTTAATAATAAAAGCATATCTTAATTTATGCTCTCAGAATCTGAGATAAAGATTGAATAAGGAGTATATTATCAAAGTGATAACAAGCAGCATATTTCCATAAAGAGTATATTATTAATGTGACATCAGCAAGATGGCAGAATAAGAAGGCCTGGACTCCCTTTCCCCCCTTAATTACACTGGTTTAACAACAAAACACAGACAAATTCCCTTTGTGAGAAGTCCAGAAACTAGTTGAGAGGCTCTAAAACCCAGAATGAACATGAGACTAGCCACACTGAAGTAGGTAGGGGAGTTTGAAACACTCTCTCGCCATAATCCCTCTTCCTGGTGTAGTGTTATACAATTGGGAGCAAACCCCCAATATCTCAGCTTCTCCTTGGAAAGCAAGAGTTGGACTGCCTGCTCAACACCTTAACTTTTCTAGGGGCTTCCCAGAAGACTGGTTTTTGTCTTGCTTCTCTTGAAGTGCTGACAGGACCCAGTGTATTCTAGCTGCCTTGGAATCAGTGAAAACAAAAATTGCAGTTTGTACTATTAGCTACCATAGCCAGTCTCCCTAGTCCAGCACAGAAAAAGTGGATGAAAAATCTCAGCTTCCAGATTCTCTCTGAGGTATAAAGAAGTTGGACCATGCATACAACACCTCAAATTCTCTAGGAACATGCAAAGGACTGGTTTCTGTGCTGCCTATCTTGGAGCACTAACAAGACCTAACATACTCTTACTGCCCAGAGACTAATGAGAAAAAAGATGGCAGTTTGAACTATCAGCCACCGTAGGCTAGGCCTTCCATTTAGCCCAGCACAGAGCAAACAAAAACATACTCAGAACCCCACTTCTCTTTGAGAAAGAAAAATTGAACAGAAGTGAAACTATTCAACTTTTCCAGATGCTGCCTGAGGGACTGGCTTATAGTCTTGCTTGTCTCAGAGTACTGATGGAACCTCTCATACTCTGGACACCAGGGAGTCACTAAGAACAAAGAAGGTAGTTGGACTAGCAATAAAGTTTGAAAGGTCCCCCCACCTCCCCCGGCAAAAATCTCTGGCTGGGATGATTAGTGAGGGTCTTTTCTTGAATGAGGCAATACTGTGAAGACTAAGAGGGATAGCTTGTATTCATCCATTTTCATGCTGCTGATAAAGACATACACAAGACTGGGTAATTTATAAAGGAAAAGAGGTTTAATAGACTCACAGTTTCATGTGGCTGGGGAGGCCTCAAAACCATAGGGGAAGGCAAAAGGCACATCTCACATGGTGGCAGACAAGAAAGAATGAGAGCCAAGCAAAGGGGGAAATCACTTGACAAAATCATCAGCTCTCATGAAACGTATTCACTACCGTGAGAACAGAATGGGGGAAACCACCCCATGATTCAATTATCTTCCACTGGGGTCCCTCCCACAACACATGGGAATTATAGGAGCTACAATTCAAGATGAGATTTGGGTAGGGACACATCCAAACCACATCATAGCTGTTTTCTCTAACTTGCAGTTAACCAACACAAAGTACCATGAAAACTTGAAGAAATAGGAAAATGTGTCTCAAACAAAGGAACAAAATAAACCTGAAACCGATCCTAATAAAACAGAGATATATGATCTACCTGACAGGATATTCAACATAACCATCATAAAGATACTCAACAAGATCAGGAAAACAATGCATAAGCAAAGTGAAAATTTCAAAAAAGAGATAAAAAATATTAAAAAACAGACATTTTAGAGCTGAAGAATGTAACTGAACACTAGAGGTTTAACAACAGACCAGATCAAGCAGAAGAAACAGTGAACTCAAAGACAGATCATTGGAAATTACCCAGAGAAGCAAGAAAGAAAGAATGAAATAGTAAGCAAGAGTAAGAAAAGCTTAAGGGACTTTAAGGACACCATAAGTAGACCAATATATGCATTATGAAAGTCAGGGAAGAAAAAGAGGGAGAGGAAAGAAATGGACAGAAATATTATGTTAAAAATATAGTTTCCAGCCTGGGCATGGTGGCTCATGCCTGTAGTCCCAGCACTTTGGGAGGCCGAGGTGGGTGGATCACGAGGTCAGGAGATTGACCATCCTGGCCAGCATGGTGAAACCCCGTCTCTACTAAAATACAAAAAATTAGCTGGACCTGGTGGCACACCCATGTAGTCCCAGTTACTCATGAGGCTGAGGCAGGGGAATAGCTTGAGCCTGGGAGGCAGAGGTTGCAGTGAGCCAAGATCGTGCCACTGCACTGCAGCCTGGTGACAGAGTGAGATTCTGTCTCAAAAAAAAAGAAAAAAAAAAAGAAAAGAAAAAAGAAAAAACAAAAAATATATATATAGTTTCTGAAAACATCTCAACTCTAAAAAAGGAATTGGACATCTAGAATCAGGAGGCCTAACAGACTTCAAATAAGTGAAATTCCTCCAAAAATGTACACTTAAATTTATTATAATGAAAGTGTCAAAAGTTAATGATAAATGGGGAATTTTGAAAGCAGCAAGAGAAAAAATGACCTGTCACGTACAGGGGATCCTCTATAAGATCTCTCAGGAGCTTATTTTTCAGCAAAATCTTGCATGCCAGAAGCAGTGGGATGATTTATTTAACATGAAGGGGGAAAAAAAATTGCCAACATAGAATAGTATACCTGGAAAAAAAAATTCCCTTCAAAATGAAAGCTAGATAAAGACTTTCTCAGACCAAAACAAGCCAAGATAGTTCATCACCACCCAACCTGCCTGACAAGAAATATTAAGGGGAGTTCTTTAAGTTGACAAGAAATGATGATAACATAAAAGTATAAAACTCACTGGTAATGATGAATATATAGACACATAGTAATGTAATACTCTGAGAGTGGTGAGCAAGTCACTTTTAAATTCTGTACAAACGTTTTAAAAGAGTATTACAAATAACTATAAATATAAAATTATGTTCATGGATACATGATATAAAATGATGTTAAATGTGACATTAATAACAAAATGGTGATTAACCTAGCTGATGAGATGCTAAGGATTTTGTGATAGTTTCATGGTGGCGGAAGTCATGGGCCCTCCGAGAAGAAGAGCCCTGGTGATGCCACTGACTTAAGGCTGGTACTCCAAGGGAATGAACCTTAAGGAGGAGAATGAATCCCAATTGGCCAGCCCTCAAAAGGAGCTGCAGCTCAACTTCACATCATCTTAATTCCTGATATTGGATCGAGATGATCCAGGATTGCTAGGGGCTGTTAGTGAAAACAAAGGCAAATCATCTGTGGAAAAGATAACAACAAGCTAGTCTTCATTTTATTTTTAGAAACAATTTTACAAATACAAAGTTCCAACCACAAAGACCAACCAAAAAACACACACACACACACACACACACACACACACACACACACACACACAAACACACAAAAGAAAAAACAGGCAAATGAGGAGACATAACCACAGAAAGAAACTTTAATAGAAACAATAGAAAACAGATACAGATCCACAGAGTTTCCGGAAATTCAGAGACTAACTTGAAAATTAAGCAATGTTACAGTGCCCAAGGAAATAAAAGGAGAGAAGGAAATTTCAGCGGAGAATTGGAAACGACGTCATTTTAAATCTTTGCCCTCACAAACAGGGCAATAGTGAATAGACTGGTGCATGTATATATGTAGAAGGAATACGTAGACAATATAGATATTAAATTTCTGTGTCAAAAACATATGCAGTTATAATTTTGGTAGCTACTTTGTCCTGCCTAGAAATGTTACCAATGTACAGTCCCACCGACAAAGTAGTAAAGTAGATGTTTCCCTATACCCTTGATGACTCCTGTATCAATAAATTTTAAAAATATTTTCTAATATTATGGATGAAAATGGGTATCACTGTAATTTTTATTTGCATTTATCTTACTGGTAAAGTTGAATACAATTGCACATGTTTAAGGTCTATTGTTATTTTTTTTTGTAAATATCCATTTAATTTTTCCATTGAATTGTTGATCTTTAAAAAAATGATTTACGGGAGCTCTTTATACATTGTACAAATTTGTCCCTGTTTTCTAAGATATAAATTGAAAATATTTTTTCTCATTTTTGTCCCTGAGTATTTTGACTTTGGTTACTGTGGGTTTTGCCATGCCAAATTTTTTTATACTCAGATTTGTATACATATTGTTTCTTTACTTCCAGTTTTTATATCATGTTTAAGAAAGACTTTGCCACTGTGACATTGTGTATAAGAAATTGCTACCATGGTTTATTCTTGCACTTTTATGGCTTGATTTTTTTTAAAACTATATTATTGATCCAACTAAATTTTTCTTTTGGATGACTCTCCAATTATTCCAATATCATTTATTGAGTTATTATTTTCTTCACTACACTCCTAACAACAAGCATGAGAGCTCGAATATTCCCACAACCCATAGCAATACTTGCTTGCTTTTCTATATGCTGATACTTTTGGTTTTAATTTCTCCTGTGTAATGCCTGTTCATATATTCTTTCTAAGTATTCATTTTTAATGTATCTACATATTCTTCATAAAAAAAGATCATACCAATTTCGTATTATCGCTAGGCAGGTTTCTCAATATGTTATTTACATTTGAAAGATTTCCAAGATTCCTTCAAGCATTACAATTTTGCAATTGAAAAAAACATTAAAAAATGATTTATATCAGGAGTCTCTGACTTTTATAAAAGGGATTTACTTTTAATTTTCCCACAAGCTGCATGGCTAAATGTGACACGAAAGTAACTTAGAATTCTAAAATAACTAGATGTTTGGACAATGTTTGTGTCCTCTCAAAATTCAAATGTTGAAATCCTAACTTCCTATGTAATGGACGTGGGGTCTTTGAGAGTTGATTACGTCATGAGTAATGAGATTAGTGCCCTTATAGAAGAGACCCCAGAGAGAACCCTTGTCCTCTTTGCCATATGGAAATAAAATGAGAAGTTAGTAGTCCATAACCCAGAGAGGACCCTTGGTAGAGCCCAACCATGCTGGCACCCTGATCTTGGATTTCCAGCTGCAGAACTGTGAGAAATAAATTTCTGTTGCTTATATTCCACCCATTCTATGGTACTATATTACAACAGCCTCAATGGACTCAGACACTAAGGGATGAAGAGGGAGCAGGAAGTCAATGTAGGCACATCAATCATTTCAGAAACATATTTACTCACTAATTGAATAAACATCTACTAAATTTATTACATGCTGGGCTTTGTAATAAATGTTTGTGATAGAGATGACTAAGTCACCTCCCTTGAAAAACACATGTCTAGTGGGGGAGAGATGCATGTATAAACAAGTGAATTGCAAGAATTACTACAGAAACATTAGCCAAGGACAGAGGACAGGTTTCTTCCACTTTATGACTCAGATTTTCCAGGGTTAAATTAACATGTTTACTATATGGATGACACATTTTCAGTCATATTAGGGGAGGAAAAAAAGAAAATAAAATGAGATTAAACCATTGACTTTTGTATTCAGTCAGCAAATATTTACTGATGACTCATTTTTTCATTATGCCAGGTGTTAGGGATAAAAAAGCTAGCAAATATTAAATGATAGCTTTCAAAGGACAAAGAGTTATCATGTGATTGTAAAACTCCCAGGAGCAGTAGTTCCCTATGGTCCATAGCAAAGTGATCCAGAAGGTTTAACATATTCCTTAGTCATCTATGTTTAATGTCAGGGATCGTAATACGTGTCTATATATGGGAGTAAGCATTTTGATTTCTGACTGTGTTTGCATAACGCTAATTCCATCTGGTTTTGCTGAGAACAAACAGAGATGCATGAAAAAGAAGAAATGTTACGGCTCTGCTTGCACAGATAGTGACCTGACTCTTCCAGGGTCTCCTCAGGCAGAGGTGTCGTGAATAAGGTCAGTTCTGTTCAGTAATATTCCACCACTATGCCAGCAAAGAGATATTTTCCATGCAGACGAGACTGAGTACATTCAGATTTAATGGTATCTAACAGAAAAGCAGAAGTTGGTTATGAAAAATCTATGAAGAAGCTTGAAAGCTAGAGGTGATGTTGACTTTAAATGTAGATACGGTCACTTTATTTCCAAGGCATTGATGGAGTTCTTTGAAGCCCAGCAATTGTAGGAAAGAGTAATTTTAGACAGTTCTTTCTTTAAATTCCCATCAGGAAATATATTGGACATTGAAGTTGCCTTTCATCATTTTTCTACTCTTCCCTCATTATGAATCCATCAAAGATGTAGGTCAATTGGAATAATTCCACTCTACTTAGCATAGTGATTGGCTCATTGGGAGCCACACAGGGTTGCATGGAGGAGTACAATTGAACTAGGCTTTCAAGAGTAGAATTTCCATAAGTGGAGAGCATGTCATAGGCAAAAGTGAAGAAACAGGAATATGCATGGTTTTTTTGGGAACTGTGAGCAAATCTTCTTTAACTAGAGCAAAATGTTACACTGTTTTTATCTCCCAGAGCTGTCCAGCTGATTAACCTCATTTCTCACATTCAGCAAGCAATTATTGAACGGTGCATAGTACTGTACTGAGTAATAGATAGGCTTCAAAGGAAGTTGCTTTTGGGTTGAAAAACTTCACTGCAAAGATAAACCCATTGATTTTAGAACTAAAAGCACCTATGAAATGATCCAGCAGAATTCATTCATTTCCAAGTACAGAAACTGAGTCCCAGATAGCTTAAATGAATGGAAGCAGCAATGTAGGCAGAGAGAACTGTAAGTTTTAAGAGCCATTTAAACTCCCACTTTGATTTCCATCTCCTGCAAAGTGGCAGTATTAGCACAGGAAGCTGTTGCTGGGATTCAGGGAGACAGCATATGCGAAGCACCAGGCACGTAACAGATACTAAATTAATTTTCCTTTCATGTTCTCCCTTCACTTTATTGTGAGCAACATAGTGATTTTGTGGCAGAGTTAGAAATAAGAATATACTGCTTTGAACCTACAAGAGAGTTTCCTCCTGCCCAGTACAGCAGTCCATTGTTAGAAATCCCATGAGAACTAACCTCAAAGGCCTCAAATTTCTCCAAAGAGCAACTTTTTTTTTTCCCCCCCACAAACTTATTTCTCTTTGTCCTGTGCATATACCAGGCTCATTCTTGCTTTTTTTTTTTTTTCTTTTTTCTTTTTTAGACTGAGTCTCACTCTGTCACCCAGGCTGGAGTGCAATTGTGTGATTTCAGCTCACTGCAACCTCCGCCTCCCGGGTTCAACCAATTCTCCTGTCTCACCCTCCTGAGTAGCTGGGATTACAGGCATACGCGACCACGCCCAGCTAATTTTTGTATTTTTAGTAGAAACAGGGTTTCACCATGTTGGCCGGGCTGGTCTTGAACTCCTGACCTCAAGTGATCTGCCTGCCTCAGCCTCCCAAAGTGCCAGGATTATAGGCGTGAGCCACCAGGCCTGGCCTCATTCTCTTTTTTAGACCTGTGGACGTCTTATTTCTAAACCCCTACTGCTGCAGGAATGTCTTTCTTCCTTCTTTCTATCTATTCAAATCCTCTCCTTTATTCATTTATTCAGTCATTCAGTCTGAATGGGGTCAGTCCATCATTAAACATGTGTTGAGTACTTATTGTGTGGCAGGCAACTGGTCTAAGGTTTGAGATTACAGTACTGAAGGGAATATCCCTGCCTTTAAGGAATCTAGCTGGGGCACACCCTAGTTGGAAAGCAGATAGTTCACTCCAGGAAAGGTAAGAAATAATGTTGTGAAGGTATGAGTATAATGCCTTGGGAACATGGGGCAAGGGAAGACTGACTCTATGTGAAGGGGCCTCTGCCATTATTCTACCCCAATTATATACCAATTGCCTTTTTTTTTCTTTCTTTTTGCCTCCTATTAACATATAAAGATGGCCACACACAACAGAAACTGTAAGTGTATATACTGCTTGCTATCATTGGATAAATGCCAGGATGTGGGTATAAGTAGCTATATCTATCCAGAAAGGACCAAGGCAATCTAATTAAGCAGAATATGTTAATGAGGTACCTCAGGTTTATCCAGAAAAGTGAGTTATGCTTAGAGGTATAGGATGAGTAATTTCTTCACCAACAAACTTTAGAAAGGACCTAATGCAGGGTTTTAAAATCTTGCTTGCATGCCAGAATTATCTGGGGAACATTTGAAAAATACAGATGACTAAGCCCAATCCTAGACTTATAGAAGCACGATGTTTTAAAATAAAGTGCAGGAATATGGATTTTTAAGTATTACATGGATGATTCTAGTGATTAGCTAGTAACAGTTGGGAAGTGCTGGTCTATTTTGTGCCAACATTTGCAGAACACTGAGAACACGGACATGAATAAAATACTGTCGATTCTACTCCTGCCTTATAAGACAGGTCTCCGTCCTGGAAAACCTGCCAGTCAGGTGGAAGGGACAGGCAAGGAAATATACAAAACCAGACATCTTAGAGAAATAGATATAAAGTGAGGTTGCAACACAGAGATAGAAAGGACCAACTCACTCTTGGGAAAAGCAGGAAGCTTCTTAGAAGATGGTGCATTTGAAATGAGATATAAAGGACTTGGGAGTTTCTCAAATGAAGGGGGTGAGAAAAGACATTCCAAGCGTAGATTTGAGCCTCTGACTCCCACTGGACTTAGCCAGCAAGTCTAAGAGGTGCCTGAGTTATAAAGATTGGGGCACTTATACTGTGGGGCCAGGCTCTTAGATGTGTCTGAGGTGGAAACTGATGTTCATCATTTATGTCACTAATTTACACCTGTTTCACATATCATTTTCATTTCATTCAATCAGACATTTCCTGGGTGCCTTTGTACCTAGGAGACATTCTCAAACAGAATTTGCAATGGGAACACTCAAGATGGACAAAAATTCTCTCGAATTTGAAGCCCAAGAAAAACTTCCTGAGAAAGATGATGCTAAAGTTAGTCTTAAAAGTTAGAGTTCTCATAAAAATGAGAAAAGGCGGAAAAGGGCTGAATTGTTTTGCGAGTATTACACAATGCATGGAGATGAGAGTGAATTCTACACATGCAAGGACCTTCATGTCCTATGAGGCTGGACCATGGCATTGGGTAAGAAATGGTGGCTATGAATTAGCCTGGGGAGGAAGGTCTGTTTCAGGCTGTTAAAAGATTTCTTATGCTCTGCTGGAGTCTGAACTTCATGTAGGCGGCATTGGGAAACCCTAATTATTTAATGCAGGGCAGATGAGGTCTGATTTACTTTTCCAAAAGGTCATTCTGAGCACATATATCTTTTTTTTTTCCAGCAGAATTGTAAACATCCTCTCAACAGACATCAAATCTTGATTCATTTCTTTTTGTTTCACCAGCAAGTGCTTAGCAGAGTAAGTGGCACACGTTTTGAGAGGTCAATAGTTAATTGATTCATTAATTGATTGGGAGGTACAAACCCATCCTTGAGTGAATGCTATAATATGGACTCTATATCCTATGCTGTGGCTAATATTTAGATATCTCAAGCAATCTTAAGCCATGCGTCTTAATTTTAACATGCACACAAATCACCTGGGGATCTTGTTAAAACGGAGTTCTTAATTTATTATATCCTGGGTAGGGTCTAAGATTCTGCACTTGTAACAAGCTCTCGGATGTTGCTGTGCCTGCTGCTGATGTGGATTTCCAATTGTGAGTGGCCAGGATCTTAACACTCAGTTGCCTTATTCAGGAAATCTCTGATAGTGGGGTTGTTTATGAACTGTGAAACTTTCTACAGGGATTTTAGAAATGGAGAAGTTCCACCATGAGAGACTCCTCCTTGACTAAGACTCCACACAGCTCCTTTGGGACTGGTTTTGAAGGCGATGGCAGGTCTTTCATTCCCCTGGGACAAACATTGATATTATTTGCCTTTAAGGGAATTTCTGGTGCTGCTGCCAGTTTCTTCTTTGCTCTGCCAAGTATTGAGTTCCACAAGAAAAATCCATTAGTAACAGCAGAGTTGATAATAGAACAGCAGATAAAGTCAAAGGGCTCTAAAAACAGCGTGCTATCAGCGTGTAATTTGTTTAGGCCTATGTCGAATAAAGTCCTTTCTCATGAATTTTCAAGTTTGAAATTTGATTATAAACCAGTTTGTCATTTCTTGATATTTTCCTTTTCTTCCCTGTTCATTTTTACATACTTAATTGTCATATAATGGCATTCTGGATGTCCCTTGGACCTCGCCAGCGTGTAGACACAAAGACAGCCACATCAGTTAGGCTGAATTCTTCTGGCTCAATGCCACTCATTACTGTGAGCAGGAGCTTTGTTCTCTGACCTCTCTTGTGGCTCTCAGAGAAGCCCCAGGCTATGCTCGATGTTAGTGTAGGCGGTTGCTTACACTTTTTTCATCATCTAGCAATGGACCCCCAATGGCTGCTCCATCCTCATATGGCTTCCAACAATGCTGCCCTGGCATCCACTCAATGCACGGGTAGGGACATCCCTCCCTTGGACTGAAGCTGACCTTTCTGAGCCTAAGCTGGTAGGCAAATACTGTCTTTTCTGAGCCTAAGCTGGGAGACACTCGAGGGTAGCAGTAAAGGGAATTGTCTCTGGAGATGGAATGCCACATATCAGCTATGTGATTTGTGCAAGTTGTTGAATCACTCTAAACCTCCGATTTCTTACCTGTACAATGAGAATAACTAGAGTTCTATGATCTCAAGATTGCTGAGAAAATCTTGTTGGCACAAGATTATTGTTGGCACATATAAAACAATACATGCTAACCATCATTCACTGGTTTTCTCTTTATCACCGTGTCCCAGCCTGGGCAAGCTTTATTTTTATTTCACCACAACACAGCTGAGACCAGTTAATAACATCTAATATGACATGGCTGATGGCTCAGGAATAAGAAGAAGGGATTAAAATCAGAGGAAAGTGCAGCTGCTATTTAATATGGAGGCTCTCAGCTGCAATAGCCCCAGGGGTACGCTTCTGGGGGTGTCTTTCAGGGACCTTCTTGCCTCCCTGCAGGACTGTCTTTGTCAGAAGACATCTTTGCCATAAGTCAAAAGAATATCCTTGAACTTATATCAACTCCTTTTAGTCCAAGCTTGGAGATGAGAATTGTTATCTTGGGGTTCATTTCCTTTTCTGGCATCATCTCCTCAGGGTTTTCTTACCCCACTGCCTCTAAAATGATTTTTCTAAAACACATTTATTACTTCACTTTCTCCTGAAAACCACAGGTTGTCCCCCTGGCACTTAGGACACAAAATTCCTATTCGCACAAGAGGTTCTTTATGTGTGCTGATCTTTCTTTGTGAGGTGCACTTTTCTCCTGGTTTTTTCTTTTTTCAGAAAATGTCCATTCAGTGCTCATGGCCCGGATAAAACCTGACTTCCTCTGTGGATTCTTCCTGGAATTGTCTGGCACACTATATCCCCAAATCTCAGCCAGGCTTCCTCCTCCAGGCCCCATGACACTCTGCACCTTACTGCGTTAACATCATAACGTGTCATAATTTTCCTCCAGTTCTGCCTCTCCCATTAAAGTTGTGCTCTGTGAAAAGGGATGCTTTATCTTATTAATTGTAGTATCCAGTGTGGCACACAGTATCTGGTCATATGGGTGGCCGGTGAATAAACTAATATTTACTGGACATTTTGTGGGCTTCCCGTTCATCTACTCTGATAAGTACTGTAGATCTGTGAGATAAGTAGGGCCGGTATTACTCTGATCTCCAGTTTATATATGAGAAAAGGAGGTTCACAGAGTCAGGTACCTTGTCCACAGTCACTGGGTCAGCTAAGCCAGGTAAAAGAAGATAGATTTGGACTCAGACCTTTAACTTTAATTCCAGTGTCCACTTTCACTACTGTTTCCTTTGGACAGAAACTAAATCCTGGTAGATAAAGGGGAAGACCTAAAGGAAGACAAGACAAGGGACTAAGGAAATGTTGGGGAAGATGAGAACACACTTAGAAACCACAATTGAAGAATTCCTAGGACTCCCAGGTAAAGCTGCTTGGGTGTAATACATCCTTGGGCATATTGTTGACTGACTTTTAGGCTTGAGGGAAGACTTTGTTTTAAACCAGGTGGATGGAAATGAAGGTGTGGAGAAACACCATGAGAAAGATTTTAACGCAAAGCCAACCCAAGCACCATCTCTCAGAGCCTCATTTCTTTTCAGCAGCTCTCTGGATTGTTCTAAGAGGTGATGGGTAATTTTATAAAAGTCTTAAGCTGTTGTTAAGAGATCTTTTTAAAGCTGAAGGCAAAACAAACAAACATGATATCCTACAAAGCTGAGAATAAGCTTCAGAGAGAGGGAAGGCAGCAGAAATAGTTACTGGGATGGGGAAAGAGATCGCAATGTACCTTGTCTCAAGCCCTGTGAACGCTGTCGTCTCACCCACTTGCAAAGTCCCGTGGGCAGCCTGAGCTTGGCTAAGAGGGGAGGCAACAGAGACGCCAGGATGGGAGAGCTCGGAGCTATTTCAGACTCCAGGCCAACATCCACGGAGACCTTGAGTTACGTCATCGGAACTGTCTGGACTTTGGTCCCCTTATGCCAAATGCGGTTTCCGGAAAAACGATCCTCAGCGTATTTGGAAGCTCATCAACTAAAAGTTGTCTCGTCACTTTCATGCGTGAGATCTTTTCATTTGTGAAGAGCATATTATTTTGCTTAATTATGGGCTGTGAGGAGATGGCATAGAGCAGTGGAAAAAGCCTGGGCTCTGGAGTCAGAGAGACCTGGGTCTGAATCATGGCTCTGACATCCACCACCTACAGGACACTGGCCTGGTGGGCCTGCTTCCTTGTCCATAAACTGAGAATAATCTTGCAATAATTAACTATCTTAGAGGGAGGTTGTTAGGATAAGATAATAAATGCACGTCAAGAATCTTGTTCTGCTGTTCAGATATTGAATCATCATTCGCCATTATTAATAAAGTATCTGACTTTTAATACAGTAACATTTAGCATATGAGATTTCTCATTCACTCTCACAGTATGGGTATAGTGGTATACATAATCTCCTTTTGCTTGTGAATACTGCTAATATTAAATTCCCATTTCTCAAAGACGTTTTCTTATATGGAGTCTTACTGATGATGATTTTCAGCACCCTGACAATTTGTTGTTTTTAAATACTTACAGTTTATTTTGTAATCATCTATGCCATAACTAATTACACTTTTTTTTTTTCAAGGAAAGGGGCATATCCAGAAAGGAGATAAGATCGGAAGCCTTTATTTCCACCATTCAGTCACTCACTGCCTGAGACTTAACTTCATTTCAAGTAAGGGGATAATATTTGGCCCCTATGTATCTTACAAAGGTTGTTTCCCTAAGAAAAAAAATTAGGTAAGATCATAAGTGAGAAAGGAGTTTTTGAATTAAAAATATATACAAATGCAAGTTATAACAATTTTTGTTCTGGATATTTTTGCAGCAGATAGAAAAGTTCTTTGTGCTGTGGCCACCTGCCTAATGCTGTTGACTGGCTGGTAATAGATGCCTGGGAGTCATTTTGAGGTTACTTAGAGCCTCTTTCCACCACCAGATGGAAGGAAATTGGGCAACTTCTTGAGTAATTGGCTCTTCTGACTCACGTTTCTTGCATTGTGACCTGGGTGCTACCCAGGATGAGCAAGGAATTTCCTCTCTGGAGTTGTTTAAGGAATAGCCCTAAACATTCAGCTTCATCTTTTTTTAATGCCTCCTCTAACACTATCTGAGCAGCCACAGAAAAGTATTTGCTGCTGCCATATTTCAGATCAGGTGAGATATATTTTGAGTAAGTACTCTGGGAAAGGCACAGAATACCATTTCTTTGCTGAGGTTCTCTTCAAGGATTTCCATCCCCCCTTAAAGACCTAATTGGGATGGAGCAATGTATTTAGAACATGATGTGAGTACCAACAAGGAGTCAGGAGACACCTTTCAGCTATACTTCTTTATCTTTCCCCCCTTGCTTCCTCTGTCTCTGGTTTGCCCTTTTGCATCTCTTCTTTTTCCTTTCTTTTCTTGTATTACTTTCTCTTGAGCAATAGACCTGCCGTAGCCTTCCCAGACATAAATTATCAGCTTCCTTAGAAGTCCTCGGAATGTGAACAGTTGTAGCCAGTTAGTCCAGGTCTTAGATTCTCACCCCTTGCTGTGTATGTAATTATCCAGGGAGCTTAAAAGGTACTGAGCCATGGGCCCCAATGGAATCATTATTCCTGGGGGGTGGGATGGGCCCTAGACCTGGTATTTTCAAAAACTTTCAAAAATGATTCTAAAGCATATGCAGGTTAAACTGGTTGCAGACACCCAGGAAGCAAAAATATGACAAAACTACCCTAAAAGTAAAATAAAATAAGATTTTTGGCTCAAAGTGCAGTAATCCTGTTATCTGGCCACCTTATTTGTGTCCTATTCATCAAATAAATGGATTTGTTTTGTTTTTTGAGAACCACAGAAAGAAAAATTGGTCATGCCCAGGCAAATCTTACAGGTGAGTTCTACTTTTAAGGCAAGTGGCCATAAAACACTTCTACAGCTAATATTTGTTGAGAGCATGTTCTGAGTCATGTGCTATGCAGAATACGTTTACCATACATTGTCTCATTTAATCCTCTCAACAACTCTGAGGCGTTATTACTCTTCTGGGTTTACAAATGAAGAAAGAAAGGCACCAAGCAATTGCTTAACTCGCTCAGCACCTGACCACTAGTTAGAAGTGGAGCTGGGAGATTTGAGTATAAGCAGGTAGACTGCAGAATCTCCCTGTTAATCATCGTGTTATATCTCCTTTACACTGTGACAATTAAGGTAAAATTACAAAAATTCATGAGAGCAGTAGTTCTCAATCTTGCCTGCATAGTAGAATCGTTGGGAGAGTTTTGGGAAAAAAAAAAAAAAAAAAAGAAATCCTATGCTCAGGTCATGTGATCAACCAATTTAATCCATATCTGATATGGTTTTGCTGTGTGCTCCTCGAACTCTCATCTTGAATTGTAGCGCCCATAATTCCCACGTGTTGTGGGAGGGACCCAGTAGGAGATAATTGAATCACGGGGGCAGTTTCTCTCATACTGTTCCGGTGGTAGTGAATAAGTCTCACGAGATCTGATGGTTTTTCAAGGGAAACCCCTTTCACATGGTTCTTATTCTCTCTTGCCTGCTGCCACGTAAGACATATTTGCCTTCCGCCATGATTGTGAGGCCTCCCCAGCCACATGAAACCGTGAGTCCATTAAACCACTTTTTCTATATAAATTACCCATTCTTGGGAATGTTTTTAGCAGCATGAAAATGGACTAATATCATATCTCTCAAGAATGTGACTCTTGGGAGGCCAAGGTGGATGGATCACTAGGTCAGGAGTTCTAGACCAGCCTGGCCAACGTGGTGAAACCTTGTCTCTACTGAAAATACAAAACTTAGCTGGGCGTGGTGGCGGGCACCTGTAATCCCAGCTACTTGGGGGGCTGAGGCAGGATAATCGCTTGACCCCAGGAGGCAGAGCCTGCAGTGAGCCGAGATTGTGCCACTGCACTCCAGCCTGGATGACAGAGCAAGACTCAGTCTCAAAAAGAAAAAAACAAAAAATTAGACCCAAGCATTTTAAAAATGTGCCCCAGGTGACTCTATGTTACAATCAAGGTTGAAAAGTACTGGATTAGAGGAATGAGAACAATACAGATGAGAATCATCAGGGAAAACTTCACAGGTGAAGTGTGGCCAGAACTTGTCCTGTGGCGGGCAGAATAATGTTCTCCCTGACCCAAGAACCACATCCTAATCCTTGTGACCTTTGAGTATGTTACCTTCTATGACAAATAGGAAGTAAGATTGCAGATGGAATGAAGGCTGTGAATCAGCCGACCTAAAATGGGAAAGTAGCTTGGGTTATCCAGGTGGACCCAATGTAATCTCATGGGCCCTTAATGGAAGAGGGAGACAGAAATGAGAGAATCAGAGAGTCAGTGGCCTCAGAAGGACTTGGCCCAATATTGCTGACTTTGAAAATGGAAATGGACTCTAGGAATGCAGGTGGCCTCTAGAAAATGAAGAAGGTCAGGAAGCAGATTATCACTCAGAGAGAGTAACCAGAATGGACATGTTTTGGCCAACATGATTCTAATCCAGTGAGACCCATTTTGGGCTTCTGACCTCCAGAATTACATGGGAAAAAAAAATTGTAGTGTTTCATGATGTTATTTGGCATAGAAAATAAGTTGTATTTTTAAGAATTTGTATGAGACTGTTAGTGTTAATCAAGAATAACTGGTTGAAATAAAAATAATGGTAGTAATGATTTTGAGAAAAAAGTATTGTTAAAGCCACTGTTCGTGGAAATTTGTTTCAGCAGGAAATTAGTACAGTGGCTTAATAAAAAGGGAGAATTTAGAGAAAATATATGGTGGGAATGAAAAATATGCATTTAGCTACAGATTAGATTTTTATGTTGAAGCGCAGCATATATTTTGGAGAATTACACGAAGCCCTTGATAGCTAAGCAGAAAAATGTGGTTATAAGAACAGAGGAGGCAAATGTACTGGAGTTTACTAATAACAAGGTATGTTGTGGATCATACATGTACTAGGCACCTACATATCTGCTCTATGAAATCCCTCTACAATGTAGACATTTGTAACCTGTAGCTGAACCATGATTCAAACTCAAGGCTCTGGACTCCAGAATTAGTGTTCATTCCAGTTACCAAACTGTGTGCCTTTCCTCCTTGCTAAGACCATTTGGAACGCTAGTGATTTTTCTTATCTCCCTGAAGCACATGGCAAGGAACTGTGATCTCACAGAGGACCTCATGGTGCAGAGACAAAGAGTTCTTGTACAAGTTTCTTAGAGGAAAAAATAAGTGGTGATAACTAGGATGTTTAAAGAAAATTGACCTGACAGTTACGTGCAAGAAGGATTGTAGTTGGTGAACCTAGAGGCAGGCAGAACAGTCAGGAAGTTCGACAATAACTTAGGCTCCTGAGGGTTTGAACTCTGAGTGGCAGTGGATGTGGGAGTGAAGGGGAGATGAATTCAGGAAACCTTGAGAAGAAAATCAGTTGAAGGGAAGATAACTTGCTTGAGAAGGGCAAAAGAACGGCATAGTCAAAGACAATTCCAGGTTTTTAAGTCTGGCAAGATGAAAAGATGTTTGGTGGTGTCCCTGACAGAACTGGGAGTGTTGGAGAAGGTAAGAAGTTTGGGCGGGGGGTCAGGTGGTGTACGGTAATAATAAAAATCTTTTACATAATAAAAGGTTTGCCTGGCCTCTGCCCCTGGTTTCTGGAAGGGAGACTCTAAATCCTTGGACCATCCCAGGTGATGAAGAGTGTCTTTGTTATGCTAATAAGATAACTTATGATAGACCCGTAGATGATTTTGAACAGGGACTGGTCAGCAGAAAGACCAATGATGTTGGTTAGAGTATTGGAACTCTGAGTTGGCCTGACTTCTGGGGAAAGAGAGGACTGGAAATTGAATTCAATCATGTGGTCAATGACTTAATCATGCTCATGTAATGAAATTCCAATAATAACTAAAAGGTGTAGCTTCCTGGTTGGTGCACACATTATTGCTGTGCTGTGGAGGTAATATGCTGATTCTATAGGAATAGGGTATGGAAGCTTTACATCTGGGAGCCTCCCGGATCTTACCGCTATGGATATCCTTTATAATAGAATTGTAATCACAAGTATAATGCTGTTCTGAGGTCTGTAAGTCGTTCTCATGAATTATCAAACCTGATGGAATTGTGGGAACCCCCAATTTGTGGCTAGTCAAAACCGTGGTGGCCAGGGGACCTTCTGAAACTTGTGGCTGGCATCTGAAGTGCGGGCAGTCCTGTGAAGCATTTTGGCCTTACCTGGGAGATCTGCACATACTCTGACTAGTTACTGTCAATTAAATTTTAGTTCACTCACTTTGGGGTGGAAACAGAATAGGTGGACGTTAAGATGACGTTAATTCCTGTCTGTAGGCAAAAGGCGGTTATGTGAAACCAGTTTCCACTTAATACTGAGGCAAAAAAAAATCAGAGAAAATTAAATGCAACTTTTAAATATTCACTTCTTGATTTCTGATTGACCTCTCTCTGACTTCCACAATGACTTTTTGGCCCAGTGTGATGGAATAAAATATCAGGGGTTTTAAAGACAGAAATGAGTTCAGATTCTGTCCTTGTCAGTTACTTGCTATGAAATAGCGGGCATGTAACTTATTCTTTTTGGATCGTAGCCACTTATCCTAAAATGAGAATATTAATGCCTAATTTGTAAAGCTGTTAAGAGGATGAACATAAAAAGGTAAGCTCTTGGTACATAAGAGATGCACAAAGAATGTTATTTTCTGCTGTCCTTTATTTCCAATTGCAATGGTTCTTTCTGAGAGAGATTCTTTTATCCAGATTTATCAGAAGGGAGTCAAAGTGATTGATGTGGCTTCACTGAGCTTTCAGCGAACTCTCTGACTTTGGGGGATATGCTAACTCATCCTCTCAAAAGTCGGTGGCTGTTAGAGAGTTTTGTTCTAAGAAGAATTTTACAGTAATTGAAGAATTTGTAATCTCTGCCATGTATGTGAAGAGAAAACATCTCTGCAATGCCTGCATCAGCTTGGCACCACATTTGTCACTGACTAGCTGAGCTACAGGTGTTTTGTGAATGATCTCAATGGCACCATCGCAAGAGTCATACTATATACGTAAGTGATTTTTCCAAAGAGACCAAACAAGTCTGAAGCCCAGAACGACAGCCAGGCCCTTGGATTTGTCCTTGTATCCTCAGCTTTCCTCTCCTTACTTGCCTTTCTTCCACTTTGTGGTGAGGTGGTTACAGCTGTGAACCAAATAACTGGCATAGTTATCTTGAGGAATGCTCCTGAATCATCACCCTCAAAATGATTACATGAAATGGTTGGGCACCATCTCTTTTGCAAATTTATCTCTTGTGAAGAAATGTTAATACATGCTTTAACTATGAAATACTGTGATAGAAACTTGTAGGGAATGTCCAAATAGGCTTTTGAGGTTTTATTCCTCCTATTAGGCAGATAGGGAGACTGAGTCCCAAAGTAATCAAGTGACCTGCCCAAGCCGTACTATTTAAGAGAAGAGACAGGATTTGAAATCAAATGTCTTACTCTGAAGCCATTTTTGAAAGACTGTAACTTATTTCTAGGTGGAATCTGCTCCTGTTTTCTTTTTATTCTCAGACTCTATCCGATTTTATTTTTTCTAGACAATTTATTATGACATTTTTTATTCTTTAAATATAGCTTAGTCAACAGAGCTTATTTTCAAATTGTTTGTAAATAATATAGTACTAGATACACTAAAGTGCCAGTCTGCTGGCTTTAAGGTTTTTTGTTGTTGTTGTTACTGTATAATAGCTAGTTTCAAATTCAGGGTTTGGGTTTAACTGAAATTTATTCTGGAGGTTTCAGCAAGGTTTGCTTCTTTTGCCATCTCCTTTTAATGAGCAAATCCTGGAGACTTTCCTTGCCACAAGTGCTTAATGGCAGAGAACGTCTTGTCACCATCCAAGGCATATCCTTTTGAGTGATATATTCTTTTGGCTAGAGAGAAAAATCTGACCCAGACCCCACAAATAGCAGATTTATATTACATTTAAAACCATTACTCCTGGAATCCTGGCTAGTAGATTTCTGTTTTTCAGAATTTTTACTTTTTCTCTTTTGACTCTTGATGTCTTCACATTTCAGGGGTTATACTTGACTTCTGAAGCTTAAATCCAAAGGTATAATCAAAATAGATAATTGGTAGTATGTATAAAACTTGAGATGGTTGAGACTAAGAGATTAGGCAAATGTTGTGCCCAGTCTAAGCAGTAAACAGGTGTACAAGTCCCAATAAATGGGTGGTGGATGTCAGGGGAAGTCAGCTGCTGAAGCTGTTAGGATTTAATGAAGTGATAATGATGTAATAAATGAGCAGTGGAGGTCAGGGAGAGTCAGCTAATTGGGTCATTGAGATTTAATGAGATGATGTCTATAATTGTCTTAAGTGTAGGGCTGTGCACCTTGCAAGTTCTCAATAAATGACATTTACTATGAGTACCAAAGTCAATGAGGGAGCAATAACAAATCAGTACAAGATGAATCAGTAATCTCTTATTTTTTGACTTTATAAAACATTGCTTTCTAGGAATCTAGCTGGGCCCAGAATATGGGGCTACAAGGAAAGCATTGAATAAATGATGTGATGATGATTATTTTCATTACCATACCAAAAGTATGGTAATGGTTATATACCAATGGTAACCTTGGCATTTAATCAAAGTTATATACCATATACTGTTGGTATATTTAACTTTTGGTTAAATACCAAAAGTATGGTAATGGAAATAACATGGTATCAGGTAAACTGATAAGTACAATGTCAGATTATAAAGTGCAACAATAGATGCATACACCCAAATAGGAAAGACTAGTTTTTCACCACCTTTATTAAGAGAAGTGCAGAGTCAAATGAATCTTAGTTGGACTGATGGGTTCTAAGTTCTACTGCTAGATCTGTAATTTAATTTCTTGCAGATTTATCTGGATCCTTAAAGATAATGCAAAATGATAGTTCCTGAAATTGCCCAGTGAGAATCCCAGCAACCCACTTCTGACCCACAGAATCAAAATCAGCTTGGAAGACAAACTAGTAACCTCTTGAACAAACATCCCAAATGATTCATATGATCAGTTAAGTTTGAAAAACACTGGGCTAGTTTTAGCTAGAACTGGGCTAACATCTCCCATGCCATGCTGTAAAATTTCAAGAGAGTGGAAGTTTTTACTAGTTAGGAAGCCATTTTTTCCCAGTCCCAATTCCAGAGTAAGAGCTATGGGTTCCACCAGCACACACGCTCTGTTTCTCTCTCTCTGTCTATCTCTCTGTGCACATCTGAGTGCTTGTGTGTGTGTGTATGGAATCAATATAGTAATAAGATATTTAAAATTGTTAAATCCAAAGTTACCACCCTCCAACATGGTTTTGGGTATGGCTGGAGCAAAGTAGGAGGAATGAACAGATGACCTCATTATCTCTTAGAAACCTATGATTCCATGAAAATGATACAGGTTTTATGCATGATTTGCCCTGTTTACCTCAAAATGTCTGAAGTCAGTGAGTCATAAAAAACCAAAATTGCTATAGAAATGTCAATTTGGAAGACATCTTTGTTTTAGTTAGAAGGATTTTTGTGGAAATATGACTTAAGCCTTTGTGTTTCAAAAGATGAGGTATATTTCCCTGGGAAAAGACTCAAGAAAACACAAGGAAATGGAAGATTTATTTTCTATTAAATACTTGGAAAAAGACAGAAGTCTCAATCCATTAGTCACAACCAAATGCCTAGTGATGAAATTGCTCCTCTTATGACTCTTCTGGAAAGATTAATGGCTGTTTAATCTGACCCTTCCTTTCCACTCTGTGCTTCCACCTCCAGTCTGAGTTGTCTGTTTACTCATGACAGCTCTAATAGTCAACCACCTGTTTTAATTGTCTCCAGCTTATTTCTGCTCCGATCCATTCGACATCCCTGTGCCAAAAGAATCTTTCAGAAAAGCTGCTTTACAACTAATATCAACTTCAATAGTTCCCATTGTGTTTATAGATAAATATTATAGAATTAAAGATTCTCAGGTGAATAGCACCTCACAAATCATGACAGTTAGCTCCTCAAACCCAAAGATCTGTGTCTGACATTCAAGGCCTTCTTATGTACTCCATATATTAGTCAGGACTCTTGTTTACAAGAGAGGGACAGAAACTGTCTTGGGTAAAAAGGCAAATTCAAAATGATTCACAAAACTAAAAATGTGGAAGAAAAGATATGGCTAGAACCAAGGGCCTGAACATTAGGATTCTTTGCCTGTCTCTTCTCCCTAGTTTTAGATTTCTCTCTCTTTGGCTCTGGCATCTTTAGGTTGAACATCTTTACATCTTTTCATTAAACAAAAAAAAAAAATCATTTTTAAGTAATTCCAAATGTACAGATCCTAAGAAAGGTCTCTGATTGAATATCTTGGGTTAGAGTTGGGGTAAGGTTGAGAATTATCAGTCCCCATTGGAAATATATGGTTAAGTTGAGAGGATGTGAGAGAACAGTTTATTAAAAGACAAAGGTATTTAGCAAACAGAAATGAAGGTTTCTGGATAGATAAAGCAATTACTTTTATCTACTACAACCCGCAGTATATTATCAATCAGCTTCTACAAGCTTATTTTATACTAGTCATTGAATTTTTTTTTTTTTCTTTCTGAGACAGAGTTTTGCTTTTGTCACCCAGGCGGGAGTACAATGGTGTGATCTCGGCTCACTGCAACTTCCGCCTCCTGGGTTCAAGTGATTACCCTGCCTCAGACTCCCAAGTAGCTGGGATTACAGGCACCTACCACCATGCCCTGCAATTTTTGTATTTTTAGTAGAGACGGGGTTTCACCATGTTGGCCAGGCTGGTTTCCAACTCCTGACCTCGTGATCCACCCGCCTTGGCTTCCCAAAGTGCTGGGATTACAGGCATGAGCCACTGCACCCAGCCCTTACTGAATTTTTACACAAACCACATGGATCTAACCAGTGTTTCCCCAACATGTTACATATATTTTTCCTACAAAACCTAGCTGAAGTTACTGCTTCTTGGTCTGTCCTAAGGTTCAGAGATGACATTTGATGACTGTGCCCTGTTTATACAACTCAATTGGCACTAAGCACATACCATCTGGTATTAGTAAACATTCTTTCATGTGTATATCCTGTTTCCCCAGCTAGATTATAACCATCTTCAGAACAGATATATTTAAACTCAGGTAGAGAGAGAATTGCTGCTGGCTATTATTAAGGTTAAATCCCTGTTTTATAATTTCCTAGTTTGGGAAAGAGAAATTTGAAACATAACAGCAAGGAAGTCATAAAAATTGGAGCCTAGTTGTATTCAACACCAACAATTGGAATTACACTAATTGAACAAATAGTAGCCATTGGGAACCCTTGATCAAGGTAAGAGAATAGTACAAGTTTGTCCCTCAGATTGAGTTTAGGCATTAATTCAGGAAACAACTCTGAAGGTACTAAGTATTTTAGAAAGGAGATATTTCCAGGGCTATAGAGCTCCACATTGGTAAAGAAAGTCTTAGAATTCTCTCCTATCAGAGCGCTCGCTCTCTCGCTCCCTCACACTCACACACAAAATCATCTCTATGCCCATTTGCAAATAATTTCTGTTTGAGAATAATTTTACACATTACAAATTAAAACAACCTAAAACTCAATGCTCTTGGATGTAGTAGTGATTTGCAACTGTATCTCTTGCTTAGAACTACATTCTCTTGAGTACTCAAAAACCTTTTCTTTTCAATAATTAACAAATGAGATTTTCAATGTATGAATCAAAAACTGAAGCTAGTCTATTGAATAAGATAATGAAAATAACAAATAAAAAGTTTTAGTGGACTTCATAAAATGTTTTGCTAACACATCTAGAATAAAGACTTCAATATTGTTTCTTAGTTTTGATATTTTAGACTGTAATATTAATCTACAAAATATTTCACAACTTGCATAGGTTTCTAGATGAACAAGGGGACACAGTAGATCTGGACTCATGGAAATAATTTTAACTCCAAATCAATCTTTTACATCAAGTCTTTAAACAATGAAATTGACTTGATATGTTCTGGCTCCCACCCTGGTATGTATAAAACTGGAAAGTGTAGACAGCAAATATTAGTGATGTTCCAAAACTAATGACAGAAAAGATCAAATTCAAGTTCAAAATCATGACTTTCAAAAACTCATTGGAGAACTGAGGTCACAGAACAAATAACAGGCCCCAAATCTAAGGGACAGTGACTCTGGGGAGAGAGGAGGTACAAATGAGTACCTATCTGAGGTTGATACAACTGGACACCAGTAGGAAGAATTCAGTGGACTAGCTGAAAAATCAATATAGGCCTAGTGTGGGTTGGTGGAACAGCGTAGATATCCCTGGGTGTTAGAAAAAATGTGGGAATCTGTAGCCTTTTGCAGGATCTTTCTCCATTAACCCATTAAGCACTCAAAATAAAGATCAGAAAGAGTCATGCAATCTTGGAGAGCAGTCACCCTGCATGAGAGCAACAAATATCACTCAAAAGTGTTTATGGAGGGAAAGCAAAACTACTGACTTTAGGATATTGGTGACCACTCATTGCAGCTGAGGAAAGGGAACAGGATGGAGGAAATAGAAGTGTATTCCTAGGAAGAGCGGCCAGATTAAGTGCAGAGCCTACAAATATAGCCAAGAGAAAGGCAGGAGAGCTGAAAAGGCCACGCATCCCAGGGAAACAGACATACTTAACCTTAATGAGAACAACAGAGACTGTACCTGACACCCTTTACTGTGAAGCTAAGAAGCTTCGAATAACAAGTAACAGTGTAATGCCATTGAGAGAGGGATAGGAGAAGAACAAGAACGTACAAAGAGAACCTCTTTGATGCACAGTTCAAAGGTAGACCTAAGACTCAGAATCAAGCAAACATTGCTCTGGTATATATCCACCACCCTAGAAATAAGCTATCTATAGGAATTTGAAATCTGTAGTTCACTGAGTATAACCATAGCAACAACAACAAAATCATAAAACCTGTCCAATTTTCACTTGGATTAAGGCAAAGCCCTCCATTAAGGTTCTAGAAGGAGGAAAGAAAGGCATGCCCATTGCCAGGTATAAAAAACATCTCCCAGACTTTCCTAACCTGCCAAACTTTTAACAACAACAACAAAATTATGAGGCATACTAAAAGGCAAGAAAAACCAACACATTCCCAAGTAACCAAGCAACCACTAAATACCTTCAAGACTTACTATAAAGCAAGTGTAATTAAGATAGTGTGGCACTGGTGAAAAATATAGACTTACTAAGTTAATGGAACAGAATACAGAACCCAGAAATATCCCCGCACAAACATTTCAACCAATTTTTGACAAAAATGCAAAGGCAATTCAATGAAGAAATGCTAACCTTTTCAACAAATCACACTGAAACAATGGGTCATCCATATGCAAAAAGAAAAGAGAAGAATGTCAACATATATTGTACAAAAATTAACTCAAAATGGATCCTATACCTATATTTGAAATGTGAAGCTATGAAAAAAACAGAAGGAAATCTGTGCATCTGTTGATGAGTATGTAGATATGACACCAAAAGCACAATTCATTAAGAGAAAGATCAACTGTACCAACATCTAAAACTTTTGCTCTGTAGAACACACAGTAAGAGTATTAAAAGGTAAGCCCCAGATTAAGCAACTATGTTTGTAAATTGCACACTTGAAAGTCTTGTACCCAGAATATGCAAAGTACTCTTAAAACTCAACAATTAGAAGAAAATAAACAATATAACTTAAAAAATGGGCAAAAGATCTTGACTGACATTTCACCAAAGAAGATATATAGATGGCAAATAAACATGAAAAGATGCTCAACATTATTAGTATTATATAATAAACTGTCCTTAAAATTTATATGTTAAAGCCCTAACCCTCATCATGTATTTGGAGATGGAGGTTATATGGAGATAATTAATTTTAAGCGAAGTCATAAGGGTGGGATCCTAATCACATAGTACTGGTGTTCTTACGAGAAAGAGACATGAGAGATCTCCCTCTGCATGTGCACAGAGGAAAGGCCATGTGCAGACACAATGCGAAGGCAGCCATCTAGAAACCAGGAAAAGAGGCTCCGCCGGAAACCAAGCCTGAAGGAACAATGACCTTGAACTTCTGGCCTCCAGAAATGTGGGAAGTAAATCTCTGTTGTTTCAGCACCCAGTCTGTGGTATTTTATTATGGCAGCCCCAGTAAACTAATTCAATTAGTCATTTGACAAATGCAAATTAGGAGTACAATAAGATCCCACGAAACAATGTAAGAATGGCTAAAAAGTAAATAATAAAACCTGACAAAATGAGGTTGCGGCAAGAATGTAAAACAATAAGAATTCTCGTTTATTGTTGGAGGAAAAGCAAAATAGTATAGCCAAATTGGAAAAGAGTTTGGCAGTTTCTTATAATTAAACATAAACTTATCATATAACCCACCAATCTCATTCCTTGGTATTTACCCAAGTGGGTTGACAATTTATGTTCACATAAAAATTAGTGTGCAAAATTGATAGTAACTTTATTCATAATCATCTCAAATAGCAAATAACTACGATCTACTTCAACAGGTGAATGGAAAACCAAAAGAATGGTCATCTAATAGAATGTTACTCAGAAAGACAAAAGAGCAAACTATTAATTCACATAGCAATATGAATGGAATCTCTAATGCATTTTGCTATGTGAAAATAGTCACAAAAAATGGCAATATATTGTATGATTCAGTTTATGTAACATTTTAGAAAAGGCAAAATTATAAGAATGGGAAACAGTTCAGTGATTGCTAGAAGTTGATAGAGGGGGCACAGACTAACTACAAAGGAGCTACCCAGAGACCTTGTTAGGGTAATGGAACTGTGAGGTATGGCAATATGTTGGAGAATACATGATTTTATGCTGTTGTCAAAACCTTTGGTTTGCCACAAAAAGTATTTAATTGTATGCAACTTTAAAAAATCATTCAGGTTATAGGGGGATTCTCCAGGATAGAATGTAGACTGTAAGAATTAAATATAACTATTTCAATATATGACATAACTTCACAGAAGGGGTGAGGACAAAAGAGCTGGCCCAAGTGACTTTGAAAAATGTTTTGAATGCATACTGTAATGCTGAAGATGAAAAGAACTGTAAAATAATACTGTATTCTAGTTGATAAATTTGTTTCTCACAGAGATACCTGTTAGAAAATCTGAAAATACTTTACATGCATTTGTGGTTAACAAATAAATAAATTACATATAATGTGAGCCATGTTACTCACTCTCAGAAGGATGACACAAAAAATCAGGGAGAAGGAGAGTGAAGGCTGGAATGAACCCAGTGACTTATATAGCTGTGTGTATTACATAGAATATATATGTATAGAGATATAGAAATAAGTATGTGTAAACATACATGGGTTAACATACATATTATTTACTAGCTCTGTCTACTGAGATGGCCTAGAAGCAGTGATACCTCAGTAGCAAAGAGCACACCTAGCACCTGGATTGTGGTTTTTAAAATACCATTTTAGAATAAGAAGAAAAATGCCTGGTTCTAGAGTTAGGGAAGAAGAAATGCAAGATGAGCATGGAGAATCTACTAGTGTCAGAAAACACGAAATGCCCAAGAAAATAAGGATGGGGAGGGCCATATTGAAAGGGCACAAGAGTCAATGGCCAAAGCTGAAACAATTTGAGCAACATAAATAGTGATATTATTGGAATATAATCCAAAGAATAACATTAATTTTCTTGAGTCCATAAGCATATAAATAAATGATTGACACAAATAGGCAGAAGAGAATGAAAGCACTTAAATGTAGGGGGCATGAGGGAAATAAGAAAATCTCCGTTAGAAATTCACAATAACAGTTGCTGCAGGCAAGATTGATTGATGAATGCTAAAATTAGTAGAAGAATCTTTGAGAAATGGTATTTTCAGAGCCTCCAAGACTCTCTTCCCTAAAGTGACTAAATCTGTGGTAGTTTTAATACATTAACGCAAATTCCTTGGTATCTCCTTCTCCAATATGAAGAGTTTAATTCTCCTTTCCTTGAGTGTGGGCTAGATCTAATGATCTAACAAATAATTCTAGTGAATAGAGTATACAAAGGGAAAAATAGTAACTTTACGGTGGAAAAACCTGGCAAAGCCATTTTAACCAAGTCATCACGTTTAAATTAACATCAACAGTAATTAGTCATGCTGATATGGTTGGCTCCCGATCAGATGCAATGAGAAGAGTTATGGATTTCACAATATTCTTTCCCAAACTCATAATCTCAGTCTATTCGTGAGAAAACATCACAAATACACAAATTGAAGGATATTTTACAAAAGAACTGACCGCTTCTCTTCAAGAAGTGCCAAGTTGAGGAAAGACAACATAGACTGAAAAACTGTCACAGATCACAGGAGACTAAGAAGAGATGATAACGAAATGCAACATGGGCTCTTTATTTGGTCTTGAAACAGAAGATGAATACCACTGGAAACACTGGGAAAATCTCAGTAAAGTTGGCAGTTTAGTTAATAGTATCAGACTAAGAATTTTTTTTAATAGGTGAATAATGGTTATGAAAAATGATAATTTTAGAGGAGGCCAGGTGAAGGGTATACTAGAAAACTACTTACTATCTTTTCAGTGATTCTGTAAATCCAAAATGAATTCAGAATTAAATTAAAAAATATATATATATAGGCCAGGCACGGTGACTCACGCCTGTAATCGCAGCATTTTAGGAGGCCGAAGCGGACAAATCACGAGGTCGGGAGATCGAGACCATCCTGGCCAACGTGGTGAAATCCCGTCTCTACTAAAATACAAAAAATTAGCCAGGAGTGGTGGCACGTGCCTGTAGTCCTAGCTACTCAGGAGGCTGAGGCAGGGGAATCGCTTGAACCCCGGAGGCGGAGGTTGAAGTGAGCCAAGATCGTGCCACTGCACTCCAGCCTGGTGACAGAGCAAGGCTCCATCTCAAAAACAAAAACAAAAACAAAACAAAACAAAAAAAGCACTGGTATGATATTTACAAATTTTATCTCCCTTGAAAGAGAAGTTCAAGGTAAACTGAACCCAAAGGAGCAGCCAGGGAGGCCGATCAAAGAAGCATTTGAATAATTTAGCCTTGATGCCATGAATTTTCAGACTTTTCTTAAACTTTGTGGAGTTGCGTAGGCCATTTCATTTTCTGCAAAGAACTTTGAGGGAAGAACTGGAGCTGCTGAAGGGAAAATGAGGCCTAATAGTTAACTCTTGGCCTTCTGCTTCTACTATCAGCATGTAATTTCCACCACTTTTGTCATGTCCAGTATTGCAACATTGGGAGGCTGTTACCCAGGTTAGAGCCTCTTGACTTCACTTTCACTTTTCATTTTTCCAGGTTTATGAGGCTGTGTGATATTTACCTAGACATACTCTTCTATCAAGGTGGCCATAACTGATCTAATTTCACAAATCTGCTTTCACAGGGATGGTCTGTGTCAACTCAAAATTCTAAGTCATAGTAAAGTGAGGAAGGCAATAACACACTAGGAACGGATAGGAAGTAATTCCTGGGCCCCATTCACAATGATATCTTCTTCTCGGGAAGTACAACTGATAAACAAGGACAGACACTCAATGGCCATGCCTTTACATCAATCAACCTAAGATTGTTAGAGTCTCCTTCCTGGGAATTTGGAACTAAAAGATACAAAGATGTTTGACTAGGAGGAAGAGTTGGACCTTCTGCCCCAAAGGACCCAGAGTTCTAGAGAGGCCTGTTTTGCGCCTACTTGTCTCCATCCTCTGGTGCCAGCCTCCTTACCATCATTGCCTCATTGAGGCATAGCTAGATTTTTCTTACAACAGTCTCTCCCTTCTTACTTCAACTTCTTCTGGGGATAGGGGGAACCGGTGATATTGAAGATGACTAATTGCTATGTTACGGGGTTGAGTTGCATTTGGCTATAAAACAATCTTGTTTGGAAAAGTATATGGGGGAGAGGACCTCTTCCCACACACTCCTTGAGACAGATACCAAATGGTCTGTGATCTTGTTTGCAAGAGATTCTGCTGGCCAAATGCCTAAAGATAAAGGTGGGATGGCCTTCAGATTGTATCAGCTTAGCTAGCATTGCTAAGCAACTGTTGCCAGCTCTGAAAGTAAAAAATTTTGAGCCAACACGCCCCGGCCCCCTGCCACACACAAAAATTGATTCTGCTCTTTTTAAAGCTTGGATGCCATCTTTGTTAGTGTCCTGTGGCTGCTGCAGCAAATTACCACAGACCGCATGGTTTCAAACGATAGAAAGTTATTCTCTGACAGTTCTGGTGGCCAGAATTGCAAAATCCAGATGTCAGCAGAGCCCCACTCCCTACAGAGGCTCCAGCAGAGTGAGGGCAGCCCATTACTGGCTGCTGTTAGCTTCCTCGACTTACAGCTATATGACTTCCACCTCCGCCTCTGTCTTCACATCATCTTTTCTTCTGTTTGTCTGCTCTGTGTGTCTCATAAAGACACTTGTCATTGGATTTATGGCCCACCTGAATAACCCAAAATGCTTTCTTCATCTAAAGATCTTCAACTTAATTAAAATGACACTTTTTCTAAATAAGGAAATGTTCACAGCTTCTGCGAATTTTGAAAATATCTTTTGGGCGACCACCATTCAACTCAGTCAATATACTACTCTTCCAATTATTTTTTTTTTCTTAAACTTAATAGTGCTAGTTTCTCTTATTTACTACCAAAATACTTTACATAGCTTGGTGTCTCAGGGTTAGTGGCAGCAGTTATAAGTGGCTTGCACTATCTGTAATCTAAGGCTGACTTCAGAAGTTCTCCAGTTTTAGTGTAATACGAATTACTCTGGAACTTGTTAAAAATGCAAGTTTCTGTTCTCATTGCCAGAGGTTTTCAACAAATTAGTCCAGGAATCTGCATGTTAAACACTTCCCAGATGTTCCTGGTGATAACAGGGATATTATGAAAGCTCAGACCCATTAATGTCCCATTCAAATAAAAGCAATAGAAAAAGCAATAAAAAATAATTTGAAAACTTTAATAATGTCATTTATATAGTTATAAAACCAAAAAATCTTTTAAATAAGGTACATTCAATTTCTCAGAGCATCTAATATTCAGATAATTTATATTTCATACGTTTTTCCAACATTGAACAATTGACTAAATAATGCATTTTCTATAAAATGATATTACAGCTTATACAGATAAAATTATAAAAATACTCCACACAGAAAAAAATGGCAGTACCTATTAGAAAAATGCTACAAACTTTCCATTAAAAATATATTTTTATCTCTTTCATTTGTCATAATAAACAGAATATAATTTTTTCTAAAATTAAGTCATATCATTTCTTTATAGGATGATATGTACAAATCTTATATCTGAATGAATATAAATAGCAATACTGTAATAGTGTTACAGATATATTAGTAACTTTTACAGAAAAAAATATGGCTTTCTAATAAAAGCCTCTAGCATAGCTGAACTCTCAAAGCTATTTAAGTTAGACATTCCCATATTTAGTAAGGCACAATGGAGTCTAATTTTTTTTTTTTAATTTCCAGTTAAATTACTGCAAGCAGTAATAAGGCAAAATATAGTCAGTAGATAACGGACCAGATCTGACAGTTAGATAAACCATTTGGGGTTTATTGGAGGAGATGTTAGTTCTTTCTCCACATCATAGTTTCTTTTAGTACCCTGTGGCAAAATTAGTCATTGGTAATGAGAAAGATATCACCGAACGCCTCAAATGCCTGAGAAACAGTTTACTCATCCATGGGATCTGGCCAATTGTGAGGAAACAGCTCAATGGCCATTTCCAGTTATAAGCAGCTTATTTTTACTGATTGGACCTGGTTCCCTATCATTTCTAAAAATAACTTCTGATACAATTTGTACATTGTGAAGCTGTGAAGGAACCGGATGGTCTTCTTCAGGCTCTGAGTGACAGTTTTGGGAAAGTGGTACGTCTTCGAGTGCTTTAGTGCGTGCATTAGGCCCTTCAAGGTGTCTTGGTCGCCATTTTTTATTCTCCATAAGCTGAGCAGCTTCAGGATCTGGTCACTGGGTTTGCATGCTTTTGTTGTTTTCTCGATGTCTTCTGCTCCCACTTTCTTTCCAGGTAAGCTTTCCATCAAGCTACGAAGCTGCTCAAAGGTGAGGTTAGCATGTCCAATGTGCCGCTGCACACTGTTTTCACAGAGGTCAATATCTGCATAAAGCAAAAGCCCAAAGAAGTATTCACATCATTTATATTCATCCAATACCATCATAAAACCAGCCTGAGGCAAAAGGTTCTCACAGAATTTCATAATTATATTTTAATGATAACCTTTTCTTTTTTTGAGGGGGGGTTAAGTGACACCATTTATTTCTAAGAACTGAGATAAATATTTTTTGTTATAATAGGATAATATGCTATATATTCTTGGCATCCAATGAAACTTTGGAAGAAGCCCCTGAGTTTGAAAATTAACAGTAGAAAATAAGATACATCACTCTCAGTTTTCTAAGAAAAAGTTTGAGAAATTAAAACCATAACATTTCAGAAAAAAAGGAAAGTATTCAAGTTAGCTGCTTTGTAATATAAAGTTTCATTCGTAGGAGCTAGTTAATAAGTTCATTGCTCTAACTAGTCTTTAAAGAATACACATAGCACCAGAGGACTACCTCCATGAGGAGGATATCTGAAAACCCAAAGACATGAGGTCAAGGAACTAAAGGAGACACACAGCCTAGAGAATATTTCAGTAATAAGCTAGGGTACAAACCTAAGAGGGAGGAAATATTTCTATTAATGACATGAGTCATTTAGTATCTGTGAGCCCTAAGGCAAATCAGTTCATCTTTCTGCGTTAAAATATCCTCATTTATAACACAGGGAATTTGGTTGCTTCCAATTCTAACAGTCTCTGATTTTCTCTTTTCTTTTGGCTTCAGGGCTAATTATACGTTCAAAGAATACTTTTGGTTTGCCTAAAACAGAATAAAGGTTTACTCTTTGCATGAACAAAAGCATTCAGCTCTCAAAGATGTTGGTCTCATAAAATCTGTTTCCTCGGATTCAGACACTTGAAGTTTTTTAGGGTAATGCAAGACTATACAGTCACTTAACTACTGGTGAGGACCAGAATGAATTTCTCATTGACCCTGTCTGCATTATGGAAACCCTCCCTCCTTTTTCTTCTAACATGTCCTCCCAATGCTTACTGAAGTTAGAACTCCTTCCATCATGTGTCCTAAAACTTACAGTCCACACTGGATGAAACTGCTTTTCTTCAGATTCTTTCCCACTTCTCTCCCTATCTCTCTTTATTTCTCTCTCTCACCATTTCTAATGGAGAATCTTTATATAAACCTATAACATGTGAGAATGTTTTGCTTTAGCGTTTTCCTACAAGAGTCTCCTTTTTCAGACTTTATCTCATTAATTCTCATAACATACGCTATTAAAATAATTTTAATACAGGCCATATCATGAGGATTAATAAGAGGATATTTGTAAGCTACCTAGAGCCTACCTGGAGAAAATTACCAAGTAAATACGACAGAGCTTCTTGGTAGAGATGCAATGTAAGATTCAAAGTTGTTATAGAGCTTCTCCTTGGTAGTCTAGAGGGACTGCTTACAGAAGAGTTAAGGGATCTGAAAGCAGATTCCCTGAGATATGGTCCTGCCTTCAAATGCATTTCTCTTCTCTTAGAGTGTTCAACATACTTTACAAGGAAACTGAGGAGCAGGGGTGAGAACAAAACCTTGTATAACTATTTTTGGAATCACATCTACATTATCAGTTGGTGGAAACTTTTTCAGATTGATCTTTATATTTTAGATTATCATACCTTGGATGATCTTCTTGACTATATCTTGGTCTTTGTTTTGATGTTTCCATAACTTCAGCAGCTGGAAAGTCTGTTCCTGTGAGCTGTGTCGCCGTTTTATCCTCTCTACACTCTCTGCATTTACTTTGGTGCCAGGCAAATTGTCTACCAAGACACTAAGCCAGTTAGGTGTAAACTTTGTAGGAACAGCAAACCTGAAGAATGCCTCCTCACACAGGGTAACATCTAAAGAAAGGTTAGAAAACCAAGAAGATTTACTCAACAATTGGATTTCTGAAAGTCTATTCAATACCAACAAAAACAAAAAACCAACACAATTGAATTTTCCAAGATAAAATATGCTAAAATGCAAAGTTTGAATAAATCAAGCTTTTGTTGGCTGGTCTTAGTGGCAGAGACCAGCTAAGCTTATGTGCCTTCTAATGTTCTTTCTTGGGCATTGTTTTCAAGAGAAAGTTTAGTAAATGTCTAATTAGAATGACATATTGCTGTAAATAAGTAACAGCCAAAAATTCTTATAAAGAATACAAATATTAACATTCTGTTAAAGGTTTACCTACTACCCACGGGGAACTTCACGATTAATGTCAAAACAAATATTATCACTGACTTAAAGGAATTTGAACAGTAATTTGGAATAATACTATGTTATTTTATGCCCACATCTAGACATATAGTTTACCTTTGGAAATAAGGCAAGAGATAGATACAGATATATAAGTAGACATTACATAGGAAAATAACCAAACATAAAACTATGTTATTTACATAGGCATTACAAAGGCCAGAGCATCTGGGTAGAGTAAGTATATCCCGGAAAACGGGAGTAATGAGGGTTTGTTTTTGGATTCATCAGACCTGGCTTTGAATACTAGTTCTGCCGTTCCACTACCTATATTCATCTGAAGCAACTTCCACAGTGTTTTTGTAAATATTAAAGCCTCTATAGCACAGTACCACATAGTAAGTGTGCAATACATGAAAAAAGTAAAATTAAAAATGAATTAAATTAAAGAGAATGTTAAAATTTAATCACTCCTTTTAATACCCCTTCCTTTTTTTTTTTTTTTTTTTTTTTTTTTTTTTTTTTTTTAGATAAGAAAACAGGCTAAATGGCTTGTGTATGATTTCAATTACACAATGAAAAAATGTTGGAACTAGGTTAGAATCTCATATATATATATCAATTCACGTTTCTATGCTTCATAAACTTCTTTGTAGTACAAAAATCTGTTTGGGCAGAGTCAAGCTGGTTTATACCATTGCTTAATTAAACACAAAAAAGCAAATAATCTTTACTGTGATGCGTCTTTGAGTGAAGGTCTGAGATTAGTCTAGCAGTGGGAGTGACAAGGTGAACACATACACTAGCCTGATGAATTGTCATCACTACCGTGGAATGCATTCAAATAACCTGAGCTTAATACTAGTGACCTGTACCCAGTGAAGAGCTTAACACAACCAGAGTATCTTGGAACTTCCATGCAATAGATACACTAATACCATAGGTAACAAAGCCAAGTACACATTTCTAATTTATCTTTTTTTTTTTTTTTTTTTTTTGAGATGAAATCTCACTCTGTTGCCCAGACTGGAGTGCAATGGTACAATCTCAGCTCACTGCAACCTCCACTTCCTGGGTTCAAGCGATTCTACTGCCTCAGCCCCGAGTAGCTGGTACTACAGGTGCCTACCATCATGCCAAGCTAATTTTTGTATTTTTTGTAGAGATGGAGTTTTACCATGTTGGTCAGGCTGGTCTTGAACTCCTGACCTCAAGTGATCTGCCCACCTCGGCCCCCAAAAGTGTTGGGATTACAGGCATGAGCCACCACGCCTGGCCTAATTTCTCATCATTTTTATATCACTTTGCTTCTTAGTTGCCAATTTATACTTTAGCTAATCATACAGACAATCTCGAAAGTAATAACATATAACTTGAATTCTATAATTTGGACTCGACTCTCCTAATTCCATCTCAGTGGCAAACTTGACACTGCCCATCACTCATGGGTATGGGTAAGATTTGATTTCAGTGTGAAAGGAGAGAAAGTCAAGCTTTGAGGTGTTATCTGAGAGAAGATGACTTTTTGAGAGATTCCGAGTTGTAGCTTTAGCAGTGATCCACCAAGAATAGCCTTAGCTGGTTAAGGTTCAAGAAAGGGAAAACGTGAGTTTGACCAAGAATGTGGCCGGAGGCCTTGTGTTCAATTCAGAGAGAAATGATACTATAAAATCGTACTAAGACATATTTTGGAGTGTAATTACCTATTCCACACTTTTGAGTTGATTCACTGTTTCCAGAACATATATTGTCGTGCGTTGCATTTCCTTTCTGAGTTAGCAGGAGACCAAAGACACTGCAATTTGTGTGTTTTCTACAGGGTGCTTTAGATGACGTCTCATTTGAGAAGAATCCATCTGGACATCTTTTGCAAACTGTATTTCGCTCTGGGGTTCCTACAGAAAATACCAAGCAATTTAGTACCTTCTCCTCAAATCCTTTCCCAGCAGATGCCCTCTTAACACAGTTTTGGAAAGACTTTTCACTTGGTTTTTACTGCTACTATTATGTTGCACAAAACTCTAGACATTTTCATTTTTCACTTCATTAGACAGAGAACAAAACTTCCACCGTCATCCCCTTTAGCAGTTTCTTCTCCTTGTAATACAAATGCAAGTCAGTTTTCTCGTTACCTACAAAACGCTCATGAAATGTTAGAGGAAAGGAAAGAAGGGTAGGGTGTTCATTAGTCCAGCCTCTGCTGAGTGGCAGTAAGGGCTTGTTGTCAGCCATATTATTCATACAATTATTCCTAGAAAATCATCAAGATAACTGCTGTGTGTCTGCTGTAATATCATTCTTCGAAATTAGTACCCATTGAATGCTGCATCATTAAATTCCAATCAGTTCCTACTGAAGTTCTTTCTTTTCTGAATCCTAATTGTGAAGCAACTCATAAGTATGCTAACCTTGAGAAGTAAAAATTTACAACATTATAATAAACTTTTGAAGGTGGCAATAAAGTTGGCCGCTGACTCAAAAGCGTAAGCCTGCAGTTAAGTTACATAGTAAACGGAAGATGATATACTATTTGCTTAAACTGTTTAAAAGAGCAGAGTCATTAAAAATTCAGGAAGGGTGACTGCAAGGGCATTTTACTTCATGATGGAAAGATATTTGATAAATTTGAAGAAATCATTGGCAGAAAAACTTGAACCAGTCAACAACTAAAGATGCTATTAAAAATAAATGCCTTCAAGCACTTGAGTCTATTACACATGGCTAGATCATACATTCCAGTGTATCTGAACATGAAAATATCTCCATCTAGTGTAAGCTAGTTGAACAGATTTAGACTTCAATATTCAAATGTAGATTTTACAGGCCAATTCTGGCTTATGCAAGATAACAAATATGAAAGAGACAAAGCTTACAGAAAGTTATTAAACTTCATTTATAAAAAATGTCAACCTCCTACCTCATTGTATCTTTTACCAAAACCTGAAAATAAAAAGGGGGCAAAATGAATTGGTTCTAGTTTCATCTCCTGTCTCTTACCTTTCTACATGATTCATTGACCTGTAAAAATGACAAAGGGCTGGCAGAAAAAAAGAACAGGAGGGGAAACCACAGCCTAAAACCTTCACATATTAAATGTTATTTCCAGCGTTACACTGACATTATCTTAGGAACCATGTTACAAAGCAAAGAGAAGTTTTTTGTTTGTGTGTTTGTTTTTAGTACTTTCCTGCTACATCCTACTCCTTAAATGGGATCCAACTCTACACCGAATTCTACAATATCATAAGCAGAGGTATTTGGGCAGGGATTCCATGGTGTTCTTTCATTGTTAATTTACTGAAAATAGGTGACTTGGACACCTGGACCCCGGTCTCCCTTTGTTGACTGCCATATGTTCTGCATGAAGAAGAATCTTTTTTGGGTGGAAAGGGAGGGGGGACTGCAGTGGGGACAGAATCTTATCTGTCACCCAGACTGGAGTGTAGTAGTGGGATCTCAGCTCACCACAACCTCCGCCCCCAGGGTTCTAAGCAATTCTCCTATCTCAGCCTCCTGAATAGCTAGGATTACAGGCGTGCACCACCACGCCCGGCTAATTTTTGTATTTTTAGTAGAGACAGGGTTTCATCATGTTGGTCAGGCTGGTCTTGAACTCCTGAGCTCAGGTGATCCGCCTGCCTTGGCCTCTCAAAGTGTTTAGATTACAGGTGTGAGCCACTGTGCCGAGCCTAAGAATCTTGTCATTCTTGAGACACGTACCTGTCGTGCATCCTAATGAAAAGTTCATATGTGTCAGATATTTCTTTTAGGTAAGTTAGCTTTTAAACTTATTTAACAAAAAGAATCTAAGAATGACAGAACTAATGTTTCATAATATATTCAGAAGCTTTATCTAATGACCTTCCTGAACATGACTTCCCTCTTTTTAACTGATGGTACTTTTTATGAAAAAGATCTATCCATCTAAGTAATGATTTTACCTTATTACTATCAGTGGAAATATAAAAATTATAACCTGGCAGGCAAAATGTGAAATTATAATGATGGGAAATTTGGCTTTACAGTTTAGAATTCGCCATGGTTGCTATAAGTAATTCCACAGGAATTAACAGAATGAAGTAAATAAAATATGGAGAGGAGACAATCTGATTTCAAAACAGCAACAGCAACAACAAAACGGTTATTAAATACTTTTTAGAGTAACACCGCATAGTCTTTCCTTCTCTTTGGGCTGGAAACCTCTTATTTCCCAAGAGGAACCACTGTGTGGGTTTTTAGGGAGGGAGAGGTAAATAAATCCCACTGTGGTGCCAGTGTACACAGAGTCAAATGTGTACTTTTGTTCTGAGTCTTCTGGTTGCCTGCTTGCTTCATTCTACAAACAGATTTTCATACTTATTTAAGAAAGATCCTTGTTATTTCCATTATTTTTCAAAATTTTCTAGTTTCCAAGCTGCATAGCCCACATTTAATTTTTCTACATATACAACTTACTGAATGAATTACATGGATTTGCTTTTATCGGATGGGATTCCACACCCCCACGACACACATACGATGTAGCTTAGCTTTTGAGTCCCAAAGTACCATCCAATAAAAAGTAGGAAATAACACCAGTTTCTCCCTCAAATACTCATACCAAGAGGAATTTTAAGAGACTCTGATGCAATTTGCATCTTCTGTGATTAATTTTATAAGATTCACTATTTGAGAAACTGAATAGATTTTGATTTTTGAATATGTTTCATTTGTATGCCTTTAAACCTAAAATATTGGTCATCTAATAATTTAGACTTTGTATATCACAAGTTTTGAGAGTTAAAATAGTTACAAATACTTAGCATTGATGACCCTGTTCTCAACCAGGAGCGATTTTGCCACCTGACAACATTTGACAATGTCTGAAGACATTTTTGGTTGTCGCATGGGGGAAAGATGACTGTTACTGGTATCTAGTGGCTAAAGTCCAGGGATGCTGCTAAAATTCTACAATGCACAGGACAGCTGTCCACAAAAGGGAGCCCAGCCCAGGAATCCAGATATTTCTTAAAATATCAGTAGGGCTGAAGTTGAGAAACACTGCTTCAAATTGAGTCATCAGAATCTATACTGATTAGTTCCTCCATCTAAGTAAGTGGATACTCTTAATTTTCTCAAGCTATGAAAAGTTATAGACTGCACTGAAGCTTCACAAATGTGGTAAAAAAAAAATGTAGGTTACTGGTTTAAAAGATTCAATACACATGAGCTCTAACCTATGCTGTTCAAGATGCAAAAGAGAAAGCATTTTGTTTATAGACAAGTGCTTGCTCCTGGCTTGACAATCTGTTTTGTCTAAGATAAAGAATAAGCTCATTGAAGAGATGCTGCTATAGTCTTTATCCTCCCAGACACTCAGCTCCCATGCTAAAGGAAGAACTAGCCTTGTTTTTAATAATGAAATGCAATTCCCCTCACCATTCTCATTTTTTACATAATTAATTATAACTGCTTATTGTTAGCACTCCGGAGTATCATTAATATCAGCATAATTACTCTCTTGGTATAAATTAACATTTCTGATGTTTGTCAAAAAGCACTGCAGTTTGAAGGTGTCCATGCTGAAGTGAAACACAGAGGTATAGATCAACTATCAGCAGTGCAACTCGAGTTGGTTTCTTCAAAAAACAAACAAACAATCCATCACGCATCTCATGAGAGAACAATTTGCTGCATTTGAGATTTGTCACTAAATTACCCTGTAGTGGCAAAGTATTCCTCTGAGCAATGGTCCTTTGGAAGCAGTCCAGACATATAGTACCTACCTGGCAGGTTCCATTACCTTTGCAATTTGCTATCCTAGAATGTCATCAGAAGAAAAGTGTTCTCCTAAACTGTCACAATTATCTGACTTTGCACGATCCTAATTAATTGTGCTGCACATTGACACGTACCAGCTTGCACCACTCCAAATCCAGGAGGGCAGCTCCTATGTTTCAAGCAGAACTCTATCTCAAGGTAGCGCCCTTCCTTGCATTCGCACACACGGTTGTGGGTGCGATTGCACTCCTGCTTGACGTACTGCAGCTCCTTGCACACGGGGCTGCAGTATAGACACTCATCACTGGTGTGCCAGCTGTCTGTGTAGTAGTGGTCGGGGCAAGGGGCACACACGGTCTTCCACTTCGCTGTACAGTGTTGTTTTAGGTAGGTACCAGGAGGACATTTGTCACATAACAGCTGATGAGAGGTTTCTTGATCATAATGAAGGTACTTTGGAGGAAATGTTTCCTGGGTGGTCCACTTAATGGAGATGTCCAGAAACTAGAAGGAGAAAGGAACACAGTGGCATCTTAGCATGAAAATAGCATTGTTCTTATGTGCAATAGTATCATTTAACTCAAAAACTCCTGTATTACCTTAAGCCTAATGAGATTTACCACAAAGTAAGCTTAGAAGCCATAATTTTTTGCCTCCAGGAGCTTAATCTCAAAGACCAGGAATGCAGATAGCAGTGCTATCTGCTGGATTTTACATATTAAGTAAAATCCAGGCTCAAAGACGACTGGAGTAGAAAGCCCATCAAAATAGAACTATAACACTTAGATGCACTGCTGAATTACCATGTGACCCGAAAGACACTGTCTTCTTGGGTTTCAGGATTATCTCTAGGTGAGTGAGTTGGATTAACTGGTTGTTCTCAGAACAGCTACACCAAAATCACCTGTTAAAAATGTAGATTCCTGGGATTCATATCCTTAAGTATTCTTATTCCACTGATGTGGGATTGGGCCTGGGGATTTAAAACACCTGCAGTGCTTCTGACGCCTGGGATGCATACTAAAAATTTATCTTTTCATTTATTCATTTGACAAATAATTACTGAGTCCTTCGTATGTGCCAGGCTTTGTTCTGGGCACTTGGGATACAACTCTGAATAAAAGAGGCAAGAAATCCTGACCTTATGGAGTTAATCCAATTAGAGGAGTAAAAATAATACTTTATACTAAATTATGCAAGTATTGTTTTAAAAAAAAAAAGGAGAGAGAGAGTAGGTAAAGAAGCCTGGAAACATGGAGGGGAAAATAGGGAGATTAATATTTCTAAGTAGGGTGTTTGTATTGGGGACTAAAGGATACCTCTTTCAGAAAGGATACCTCTTTCAATTTTCCTATTCTAAGACTTTTTGATTCCAAGAAAATACGGAAGAGTCGGTGATATGTGAAGGTACATGATTACAACAGTCATTCCTGTCATCATTCATGCAACACATATGTTGAATGCCTTCTAGGTGTCAAGCACCAGGAATATGCTGGTGAGTCAGATATGACCCCCGTTCCCATAAGCTTGCAATTCATGGAAAAGTTTCCTCGAATGTAAGGTTGATATTTTCTCTAAACATCATATTGATCAGCAGTCTTGACTCTCATAGGTGAATGACATCTAAAAAAATATTAAGCAAATTAAACAACCACATCTCTTCAGGTGTACTGGGATAAATTTCAGGGAGCAGGCAGGGTTCAGAAGTTTCCATACATAATGGCAGGAAGAGGCCTGTGCAGTAGGGGAAAGAGGATTTCATGGACAAGGGTGCCACTCGGAAGGACAGTTTCAACTGGGTATTCTATCTTGTATTTTAGATCCCCAAAGGTCTTCCAGGGAGCACTGAAGTAGTTCTTCACACTAATTACAGGAATCACACGCTCAGAAGAAACTGTGTTATTTGTGTGTAGGGGGTGGTTTGTTTGTTTTTGGTACAGGGATCAACACTGACTATTTTCAGGCTTTGGGGAGGTGGTAAACCAAACAATAATTTTTTCCAAACTCTCTTTGCAGAATTCAGGAAATCTCACAGGAACCCCCTGACCTGGAAAAAGCATGCCAAGCTAGGGAAACAGCACACCCTTTTGAATTAGGGGTGGCAAAGATAAAGAATGGCCCTTTTCATAAGCATTTGAACATTTTAACTAAAGGAACTTCATTCACTTCTTAGGGAAACATGGCAAGTGTTTGGGCTGATTTGACCTAATATGAGTTGATAAACCAGAAGAGAAGAATGAAACATCCCATCCAGAGTCATTGACCTCTTTACAGAGACAATTTTCAAAGAGAGAGGGTGCTATAATGTAAGGAACTCCCAACCAACAATAAGCAAAATTCAGTGCAAGCTCAGAGGTGCTTCAGTGGTCTTTCCGGACACTCCCTTGACCTGAGAGTTTCTAGTGAAAGCATCTTCTTGAATTTTCCTGGGGCTTTTAATTGTCTCAGGTGGAGTGGGTTGACACTAGGTTAAAGAAATGGACCAGTAGTGAGTGGCAGCTCTGGTTTGTTCTGAATCTTTCAGAAATAGATGGAACTTATTTCTTCATTCAATACACATTTATTGAGCATTCACTATGTACCAGGCATCATGGAGGGAACTCAGCATGTGGCAAGAATAAAACACAAATGGCCCTTGCCTTCAAGTGCACAGTTGAGTGAGCATGCAGACAATAATAAGAAATAATTACAGCAAATAATTACAAATAATGATCAAAGTAATGCAAGAAAGCAAGATGACATGTCTGACTTTCTTGCTAGTTTGTCATTTGAATATATACTGGGACATCTTTCAGGGCTCCTATGATATAATTAATCCTATAATATATTGGAGAATTATATATGATATATAATTCAGGGCTCCTATTGTATAAGCAATTCTCAATATTATAAAATGAGATTTCCTGATTCAACTTGCAAAAACATGTGCAAGTAACGAGAAATACTATTTTCTCTTGCTGTTCACATTCAGTTTCCTGGAAAGCCACTTTTGAGAGTTGTGTTTGCTTTCAAGAGGCCTGGCATAGAGATCCGGAGGGATTCCTTTATCTTGAGTGCCACTGCTAAGTGAGTCACATCCTGGTAGGTAGGAGTCCTAAAGGTTTTCCCCAGCAGAACTTCTCACTGGTTTCCCTTTCACATTTCAACATGGTTCAGGTGTGCCCATTTGTTCATCAACACACGGACTCTCCTCCCTTGCCAAAAAATGAGAACAGGATGGGAAAACTCTACAGATGGTGCTTGTGATCTTCATTAGAAAAAGCCATATAAATACAGATATGACCAAGAACACTGATGCAATTTATATTTTTCTAGGTATTTGGACATGATATTGTTGGTTTCTAAAAACCATACTTCAGAAATGTGTTGCTCTTTCTTAAAGATACAGGGACGTTGAGGTGAAGGGAACCCACAGAGAAAATGAAAAAATAAGGTCAACTTAAGAATTAGAGAGTATGTTAATGAAGGTAATGTCTCCAAGGCTATCACGTGGAATAATCATACACAGTTTTAAAACTCGGAAAGCCTTGAGAAATTACAAACTTGTTTTCAGCAAGGTCAATTGGGCCTCTGTGTTTTTGTTGAAGATTTTTCCACTTTGGTAAAAAGACAGGCTCTGTGTGGCCAAAATTGGATGTTTAGGTCTCAATCTTTGGTTAGCCCCAATTCCCACACAGAATTTCTGGACTCAGTTACTGGACAGAGGATGGGCAAGATTAATAGAGCTCTTCATCTCAGTCCTTTCTCTCGGTTTCTTCTGCTTATTTCCTGGAAAAGCAATGAAAAAGATGCCACGGGACAGATCACCTTAACATTGGATACAGCCCCTTTGCCACTTGATAATATTTAAAACCTAATAAGACCTTAAAAATTCATTTCTGTGTAAAATGCAGACCCCTGATGACCATCTGCCCAAGCTGGGACACATGCATAGGAGTGTCTGCTGAAGCGTGAGGTGCTGTCTATAGAAGCTACTCCGAGATGGCGCCACTGCACTCCAGCCTGGCGACAGAGCGAGACTCTGTCTCAAAACCAAAACAAAACAAAACAAAAAGCTACTCTATTTTTTGTGTGTTTCATGCTTGACTTTTAAAAAAGAAATGATTTTTTTTCTGTGTTCTTTCTTTCATCCTCCTCCCATTCCCTGGCTACCCATCCTTTGGTATAGACCACTTATGCTTGAAGAGAACCTGAAAGTCTTCTAATCTAGTGCTTCTCATCAGTCCAGAATTTCTTCCTGAAGCCTCCATTCCTTTTTTTGAAAGGACAGTTAAGGTTCCATCTCAGCTAGCTTTGTCCCTCTCCTTGCCTTCCATTTTTAGTGTTGAGCAATGTTAAAGAATTTTCCATTTTAAGCTTAAGCATCTTTTCTCACATATCAAATGCTAGCAGACGATGGTAGTGGGTGAAGATGGTGGGTGAATTGAATTAGCTGTTCTCTAATGCCTTTTCTAGCTCTATCATTGTATTATCCTTTGGTTTCATAGTTTAATTACCCAGTAAACTTGGAAAAAAATGTGTTGCTCTAATCCCCTTCATACTTCTTGTTCCACCTGTTTTATTTGTGAAACCCCTCTTCATAGCAGAACTCTTTACCAATCTCCCCTTCTCAGATTCCCCCATGCCTTCCATTCCCCCTGTAAAATCACCAGATTTCCCAGCTTATCAGTTGTGCCTTTCCTGTAGCAAGCCAGCTCATGTTTGATCCTACCAGTGGAGTTGTATGCTTAACAAAAGTCAGTTCTGAATCTGTTTATGCTAGTTGTAACTATAATTAGGAAATTCAATTAAATTTTATGTAAACCAACAAACATAAATGTGAAAAACATTTTTCTATGAAAAGTAAATGGAATGCTTTGGAATGACTTGAGAAAAATGAAGCCTTTCCCTTACCCTCAAAATAAAACACACAAAAAACAACCTACTGCAGAATTTGGAATAGGTGAGATAACTGTTAAGACAGGGAAAACACCTAGAAGGATCATTTAATCGATTAGTTTCATAAATAGCTTTAAGTTCCAAAGCTGAATGAATGGGTAATACTTACATAAGGGGGTTTTGTAAGAAAGGCAGCATGAGACTTAGCAAACACCGTCTCTAAGAAGGAGGTTAGTTGTATCTCAAAATACAGAGGAATGAATGTTTATTTAAATGTTTTAAGTCAAAATAAAATATTTAAGATGTATGTATATAATTTTTATTAAATGCTCTGATTTTGCAATTAATCATATTTAAGAAGTAGGAAAGTATCATAATGGTATATGCAAGAAGAAAAAAATAAGTATTTTGAACATGGAATTTTATTTTGTCTATATCAATTTTATTTTATTTTTATTGAGATGGAGTCTCGCTATGTTGCCCAGACTGGTCTTGAACTCCTGGGCTCAAGCAATCTGCCTGCTTCAGCCTTCCAAAGTGCTGAGATTATAGGTGTGAGCCACCATGCCTGGCCTGTTTTGTCTGTTTCATTCAAGCATACATGTATTAAAGCAACTCTGTGTCAGACAGTGGAAGAATAAACAATGTATATAATATTTTGGTTTGTACCTACTTAGAATGTTTAATCATTGTTGTTATTAAGTCTTCACCAACTATAAAAATGAGTCAGGGTAATTAACTTGCTTCACATCATAGTAATTAGTGCAGGCAGAATTCAAACTTAGAGCATGTGTCATATAAAATGAATTTTTTGGTCAAATCCTTTAACATTTACCAAATGCTTTCCCTTACACTATTCCCTTCATACATAGTCCAAAAGTAAGCCCTAAAGTGCTTAGTTTTCATTCAGTCTCAAGGGCATAGAGTTAGAAGATCACCAATGTTAGGACATCAATCACAACCTTCCTGAAGTCCAGATAAACTGACCTTGACTTTTCTTTGTGCTAAGACTAGCTCTTGTCCAAAGCTACTGAGTTGAAAATTTCTCAGATCACAATTGATTTGACTAGAGAATTCTACTGGTGTATGCGTCTTCCTAAAAAAACAAAAGAATACACTTGGTCCAGCAAGTTTATTTTTGTATTATGCAGTGTAGCCAATCCCATACTACTGGGCTTGCTCTCTGTATACAGAACCATGAGTGACACAGTGGGTTTCCATTTAGGGAAATTCATTAAAAGAAGCCCACACAAAGTCTGAAATAACCAGTTGGTTTGGGAGTTCCTTTTGTGATCCCTCGTCATGATCTTTGCCACAAAGAACTATTTGAGGACTACCCAGAGTTAGCTAAACTTCTGGTCAGTTTGAAAACCATGTCAGTTTACAGTTCATCTTAACCAAGAAAGGAAACATCCAGGATATATACTATGGTGAATTTACTAAAGATCTCTTGTAGTATAAGTCATGAAAGTTATCAAAAACCATCTTCCTGTGAATGTCAGTTTATTTGATTTTTTATAGTCTTATATTACAACTCCTCTCCCCTTTTCCTCCATTCCTCAAATAATTAATTTATTCATTCAACAAACACTTATTGAAACAATTGCTATATTCTGAGAATATGGCTAAGTGGAGTTGAATAAGTTAATGTTAGCATGCATCCAAAAGCCCATTCTGATGTAAAATAAAAATCACTGCAAAACAATTGGAGGGATAAAAGGGGAGAAAGAAGAGCAAGAAAAGACTCAATAGAGAAAGAGGTTGGAAACTGTAAGGGGTACTGGTAATGGAGAAGGAGAGGAAGGAATAGGTATGACATGTTGCCTGGTCACATTGGGAGGGGGTGGTGCTAAGAAGCAATTGAAGAGCACATCCATGAATTCTAGCCAGTAGGTATGTGGTGTTGCCATTAATTACTGGCAGCAGGAAGAGCCAACAATTATGGAGAAAGAGAATGAATTTGATTTGGAACATCTTATCTGCCTTCTATAGGAGACTCAAGTGATGATGTCTGGTAGACAATTAGAAGTATGTATTGGGAACTCAGGACAGAAAAGCAGCTGAAGACACAGCTTTCATGGTTATGAGCACATAAATTGCTCTAGAAGCAGAGAGACTGGAGTGACATTACCCAAGGAAATTGTGTACAAGCCAAAAAGGACAAAAGTGTTAACCCTTGAGACTTACAAACATTTGGTGAGGTAGGATGAAAAAGGGAAGGATTAAAAAAAAAGCACAGAGAATTTTAAAAAGGGTGCTAAATCTATATACACTATGGAATACTATGCAGCCATAAAAAAGGATAAGTTCATGTCCTTTGCAGGGACATGGATGAAGCTGGAAACCATCATTTTCAGCAAACTATCACAAGGACAGAAAACCAAACACCGCATGTTCTTACTCACAGGTGGGAATTAAACAATGAGATCACTTGGACACAGGGCGGGAAACATCACACACCAGGGCCTGTTGGGGGCTGGGGGGCTGGGGGAGGGATAGCATTAGGAGAAATACCTAATGTAAATGAGTTGATGGGTGCAGCAAATCAACATGGCACATGTATACCTATGTAAAAAACCTGCATGTTGTACACATGCACCCTAGATCTTAAAGTATTAAAGAAAAAAAGAAGGTGCTAAGTGGGTAAGTTCTGAAAAAGTGCACAGCTTGGTTATTTGATCAATCAATTAACAAAAGCACTTTCAGCTGGGAACCTGCATTTAGAATCTGCATACCATAATTCCAAATTGAGCTCCACCACTACTTAGTAACTATGATCTCACCTCTACAATAAAAATAAGCCTTATTTTTACCTACCTCAGTACAATTGTTATATTTCAAATCAACGAAGGGACACAAACTTGGTAAGAAATATGGGTCAGACTATCATGAGACATTATTACACATACTAATTACACAGGAGGTAGGAAGTAGAAGACATTTCAAATCAGACTCATTTCTGGAGACATTTTGAAGATTCTCGTTCTGTATGAAGTAATACACCTAAATTGTGCCATAAGTTCATTATCTACCCTGTTCTTGTCTCCAGAAAAAAAGCACCTTGGATTTGTTGATAAAATTAGTTTCAGTATCTTCCCAATTGGCATCATTTTCTTGGTGTAAAACAAATGATTCAAGGCAGTTCCATGACTTTGTTTAGAAAACTCAGCTAGAAAATAATTTGTCTCCGTATTTCTTAAATGCTTAGCATGGTGTCTTACAAATGGCAAGTATTCAATATATCTAACTTTTTTCAAATCAATAGACATATTGATTATCTACTATGTGTCATTAGGATCATTGGAATTCTACAGATGCCAATATTCACCATGTAAAGGATACATTCGCAAGGATAAGCACAAAGCCTGCAATTTTCTCATCTGTAAAATGATAGTGATGACCGAAAGTGCCTAAAGGAAGAGATTTTTTTAAAGCATCTTTCATCTCACATGGTGTCTTGTATGTACTGTTCCATTTGTTCTTAACTTCCATTTTAAAGGTAAATGTGTGAAAAGGGCAGACAACTCATGGGAGAGGTTTATCTACTGCTGCCAGTTCCCCACCTGAGAGTCTACCACTGCTTAATAGTTTTCACAATAGCCAGTTGTTTGGCCAAGGATTATGTCTCTAGGTAAGGCAGGAAGGGCAAATGAATTAAATCTGTTCATGTATACAGACCTGATTTGCTTCCAACTGCTTTCCTAGGTGAACAGGGGAAAAGAAACACAAACAATTATGATTTATTAGATGAGTCACTGGGCCAGATTCCACACGATTTTGCTTCCCTTGAGGCTGAAGAACTGTCTTCAGGTAAAATTTAACTTTCAGTGTAATTTTTGTTCCCTTCAGAAGTCTCCTTTAGTTGTCTGAAGGCTTTTAAATTAATTAGCAATACCTTGTTTGTGTTTGGAATCAATCATAATTGTTAGGTTGAATTTGCTTATGATTTTTTTTGCTTCTTCAGGGGAATGTTATAGACAATATTTAACAGATTAACAAATGAAGGCAAACAAACAAAAAACAACAACAAAAAATCTGAGAAAAGAGAACTTGTAATGCAGGGATATGCTTAAAACTTTCCCAAGAAGATATACAGAAATCGCACATATTTTATCTCATAGATCTTAATATTTCTTCGTTTGGGCTTCTGTTAATCATCAGATTTGAGAATTGGCATCAAGTTTGTAAAGCCAATTCAACAGCAGGGATGGCCAAATTTTTCATTGTAATTATCTCATTCAGGCCCACCTGACAAGCACAAGGGTAGCACCACTACCTCGGGGTCTTCCAGCTACAATCCCTGGCATTCTGGCTCAGAACTGGAAAAATATTTTTATATGTTGATATTTTTGAGCATCAATTTTTAAGTTCCATTTTATTTCTACAGTTGCTTTTCTTTGAAGATAATGCATTGCTCACATTACCTTATGAATCCCTTTTGGTTTTTAATGACCTATATTAAAGCCCAATCAATATATGACAATGGACAGCTGGTGAAAATTAGATACGAAAAGCCATGTGATGATGAAATAGAATAGAAACTAGAAGAAGAGATGGACTAAAACAGAATCCAAGCTAAACCTGCAGATATTGACTGCATGTCTATGATGAGCAAAACATCATATTGGAAGCCCTGGGTGATACGGCAAATATTAATAACTTAGTATACTATATTATTGTGTAGTGGGCTCTATACTCAGCCCTTTCTTCACATGCTATTACCATCCATCCCCTGCAACAATCTCTAATGAGATATGATTATCCCCATTTTACATATAAAGAAACCGAATCTCAAAGAAGTTGAGTGACTTTTCAAAGGTGTCAGAATTAGCACACATTCAAGCTGGGATTTAAGTCCTATCCTGTCTGAATCTAAGCCTTTAACAACTGACTTTTCCCTCTGGGAACTTGCAGTTATGAAGACAGACATATAAATGACCAACTACAACACAAAATTCAATATGATTTACTATCTATCCATCTACCTACCTACCTACCTATTTGACCATTCATCCATCCATCCACCCATCCACCTATTCATCCATCCACCTATCTACTCATACTGGTGAATAAATGCTTCTCCCTTCTTCTCTTGTCCTAAAATACAGTACTTTACACAACCTCTCTGGAAGACAGTCCTATGAGATTGAGTAATCAGTTGCAATTTATACTAAGCAATAGCTTCTCAGTAATTTGCTCCTTTGTTCTCTTCCTTTTCTACATTACTCATCATACACTTTCTCCTGCTTCCCCAGGGCTGCACTTTCTAAAAGGTACTCAAAGTTTTTGTTTTATGTTCTGTTACCTAGGGAATCTGGGCTTAGACTCATGTCCACTAAGGCTAGGGCGCTTAATTGCTACAGAAAAGAAATATGGTAAACACCTGAAGCTTGAAGAAGGAGCTGAAAAAAGGATGAGAAATATACTAAAATCACTTCACCCAAAGATTTGACCCTCATGAACCCCATCCTGGGCATTCTTAACCCCTGTGGAAAACTCTGAGTTCAGGGTATCCACAGAGGGTTTCCTCTAATTAATGGGTATTTTTTACTGGACTCAGCTAATATATATACACTAGTATAGAGCAGAAAAATTTCTTAGCTGGGTAACATTAGGGAAAGTTACATAACTTCTCTGAACCTCAATTTCCTTATCTTTGAGACAGAGATACTAATCTCTGCATCATAGGCTTTTTGTGAAAATTAAGTGAAATATGGTATATAAGGTCCAAATACAGTACCTATTCTAAAAATGATTAGCGTCTTTCTATTTTATGGCTTCCTCCTTTTGGCCTGGCTTAAATGGGTAGAAGTTGTAGATGAAGATAACTGAACTTCTACAAAGGGTCAACTGGAAGCAAGGAAAAACAGGATCCCTGTTTGCTTACTGTCACATAATAGGGTGTTTGATTTGGAGTGTATTGTTAAGTATCTGTTGACCTTCCCACTTTGCAGCCCAGCTAACCCTTTATGTAATCTAAATTTTGAATTTTTGAATTTTCAGCAGCAGAAGGCAAAAGAGATCCTTCTTCATGAATCCTTCTAACAATAGTTTTGATGAAGAAGGGGTTGGAGAATCTAAAATCACAGATTTAGTCTTTTGGGGTTTGTAAATGTTCTTTGTAGTTGCTTACCCTCAATGATCAGATACAACTGGGATTTGGCTACTGAATAAGTCAAGGATGGTTGGGTCTTATGTCAGGCCAATAAACAACTTCAAGCATCTCACTGGCTTAAAAACAACAAAAGTTTATTTCTCAGACATAGTAAAGTCCCTAGTTGGTCTACTGAAGACTCTTAACATTGTCTTCTTTCCAGGACCTAGGATGATATAGCAACCAACACCTGAAATATTGCTGATTTGCTGTCAAGGAGGAAAAGGGAAAAAACAAAAATCTTTGGGAGGGCTGTATATATCAACTATTAAGTGCTCTAATTTGGAAGTGACTTATATCATTTTAACTCATGAATTACTGGCCAGAACTATTCACGTTCTCCCCGACCCCATCCTTATCAGGAAACTAGGATACACAATCCCACCAAGCTTCTGGAAGGCAGAAGAACCGGGAACAACTGGCAAAGAGCACTAACAAGTACACCATCCTCATAAACATTGCTCATGCTTTCTATTGGCATTTATTTTAGCACAATCTAGTTGGGTTTTTTGTTTTTTTTTTTTGTTTTTTTTGTTTTTTTTTGTTTTACATTTTTACTGGATATTAAAAGAAGAGACAGGAAACAGAGCGTGGGTGCAGAGGTTTCTGTCCATCAGCCTGGTGTATTATTCAAGTGTAGTTGTTAATGGTCATGCCAACATACCCATTATCATGCTTATTCTGCCTGAAGGTTTGACATTTATTCCAAAGAATGGTGTGCAGTTGTCAAGTACTTCCTTGTGAATACAAATTCAAAGAAAATTCCACTCAATGCATCCAAGGAGACTGCAAGTGACCATAATTACATCTCTTCAGTAAGTCCTGAGGGGATGTCTTGAACCTGCTTTTAACTAAATGGGATATGAAAAATACTCACATTCATAACTTCTATGCATACTGGCTAAAGACAAGAAGAATGTGTCTCAGAATGAGAAGGTATTTTTTGGCTTAAAAGAATAATTTGTGACTCTAAAATATATAAGTAATACTACCTAACAGTAGGTGACATTTCAAAAGCTGCTTCATCTTGTAGTCTCACTGATTTCAATAGGATTTCTTATACATGAACCAATGGGGCAGAATAAACTTTGACAAAGGCAACAAAATAGAATATTTTAAAACACTCCTATAATGTTTTTTATAGACAAGTCTGTTTGATATTTGCATGTTTTGAGCAGGAAATAATGCACAATCGTGTGTGTGTGTGTGTGTGTGTTCAGATGGCAAAATCTTTACATCAGACCTTCCACATATCACCTATTCTAACACCTCTATTTTAGCGATGCTGGAAGTAAGACCCATAGAAGTGGTGTCACCCATTAGAGTTCAGAGACTAAATAGAACTGAGAACTTTGGAACCTGGCTTTCCAAATTTAATTGGAATATGAAAAATGCACACATTCATAACTTCTATGCATGTTGGCTAAAAGACAAGAAGAATGTGTCTCAGAATGAGAAACTCTTGCCTCTCACCACTGCCACTGCAAAAGTATTGTCACCATGACCCACAACTGAATTGTTAAATTACATTCTTTGGCGATGGTGGTGGTGGTGAAATTGATGCAAATTGATGGTGAGGAGAATTTTTTAAGGAATAGAGTGCTGATATTCATATTTCTAAGAATAAAAGAAATCATTTTTTGGAACAAGAAAGTAGTATTACATGGCAAGAGAACTGAGGTTTCTGGATCAAAGACCAGAGAAGAAAATTGGATTTACTAAAGGCAGCCACAAAGTTTAGATGAGTCACTGTCTTGTCTTGAATCTAAATTCATCTTGACACCTATTTTCCTATTTTATTGGTGATTATTGAAGAGGCTGTTATAGAAAAGGTCCAGTCTGAATTGGAGTACAAATCTTAAAGCGATTCATTTTATTTTTAAAGAAAATGGCTTCAAGGAAATTAAATATTTTAATAGGTATTAAGACTATAAATCTAGAGAGGTGAATTTTTTTAAAAATCACAACAATAAAGTGGTAAATCAAAGTCATTATCAGCACATTACTTTTTTTGGAAGGGCTTTAGGGATTACATTTCATTTCCTCTTGCATCCTCTATCCAGTTATGGTCTGGCTGACTCAGGTGCTTCTGAGAAATTGGGGTGAAAAACTACTCAAGCACCTCGGAAATTATGTCAACTTGTAGCTGGAAAGAACCATTTTAGTGGGTCTAGAGACTGTTCTAGCCTCGGATCATTCATTTAGAGAGGCCAGGTAAATGTGAGAGAGAGTGGGTACCACTCAGTTTCTTACCTAATGTGTTGTAACACTATTCTTATCCCTTACAACTGTCTAAAATGATTCTTTTTTTAGACTTTCTATGCTAGTTACCCCAAAATATTCTGTGGTAGTGAGTTCCAAAAACTAATTACATGTCACATAAAAACACCGTCCTTGTATCTATTTCAAGTTGGCCATACCTCACTCTTTCTTCTCGCGTAGATAGTTTACGGATGTTCCTAGGATTTCCGATTCACTAGTTCCTGCTATTGTGGGTTGCTAAGTTTTATTTTGATTCTTGTTTTCTTTTCTAAACATGGCTGCTACTGCTGTTCATATTTGCATTTTGTTTACCAGGCTATCGATATCAGAATTGTGCTCTGGGGGCAGCTTCACACTCTTCTGTCTTGGCATGTGAAGTCATCCTTCTCTAGGGCTCCAAAAGTCTTCTCTAGGCTGATGAGACACATTTTTTTTTAATCTCCAGCCCAGCCTTCTCCTGCACTCTGAAATATTTTATGTCTAAATGCCTACTTGACATCTCTACTGAGACATGTTACAAACATATAAAATTTATCAAACCAAAAATGAACAGTTGATGTCCAAACCCACCATCATTTGTTCTCCACTCAGTAGCTGTGTATACTTGTATTCTCTATTCAGTAGATAGCACACAGTCCCAGCTGGATGGGAAGGCCAGAAAACCAGTCCTGCCAGGCTTAGATTGCACTCCAAATATCAATATATGAATCTGGTTCATTTTTGTTACTTAAGAATGGGCTTTCATGAAGGTATTGATATGAACCTTTACAGTAGGAATGTACAAATGTATTTAAAATATTGGTCAGGTGGGTAGGATGTTATGTGTATCTTTTCAAAGAGATCAAAGTTAACATTAGAAGTGAACTATCTGGCAGTAAGCTAAATTCTGTTAGAACATCCATGGAACTTGCTAGTAGATTATCCAACACCCTAGCAGATCTCTTTATAGCTCCTTTGACTCAGGAAACACACCTTAGTGTCATGCACTATGGAGACCCTGGGGCTACAAATGAACAAGATGAAAATCTGTGCTTGCAAAGAGCTCATACTTTGCCACAGAGGTGGTGCTATCCCTTAGGAGAAGTTCTAGGAATCTGTGGGGGCATTTCTCTGGTCATAATGACTGTATGCTGCTGGACATCCTGAACAATGAAGAATAATCCCACATCCCACACACGTTCATGTCCTATTGACCACTGATACCAGTAATCTAAATTAAAAAACCTATTTATTAGTATCTGAGTCTAGACCAGAACTCCATTTTATATACACACGAAGTGTTTTTTGCATGATTGTTATCCATAATTTTTCAGGAATTTAACAAGATAAAATGTGATAGAAGATTATTAAAACTTGTTCTGTTTAAAACTCTAGCAACATTTGTTCACCATTTCAGAAAATCACAGTACCAAAGCCAATGCTGACCATGTTTTTGAGTCACCAATATTACACATGTTCCCCAGTCTTTATTCCTAGTGATGTGTTCATGGCAATTTTACAAAAAGATGCACATCACTACTTCTTTATGTCTTCTAGTGAAGCCTATTTTATTATAAATTACTTTCCTTTTATTACTCTTTATAGTATAGTTATGCCAGTATATTGATTTTTAAAAATTATATGCGCAGGTAAAATATATGCACTCTGAATTTCATTTCAGGAGAGCAAGGAGGTTGTTACAAAGGATTTATTGTAAAAGTGCATGGAAGAAATCTGATATAATTGAGAACTACTGCCCTACAGGGTAAACCACACAAATATCCTGATAATTTTGGCATCTCCGCTCCATTGTAGCAACAGAAGGAGCAGCTAGGCATCATCAGTCAAGGCTTTCATGCAAACATAAATTTTTGTAAGATTACTGTTTCCCTTCAAAATATTCCCCAGTCTTTTTTTTTTTTTTCTTTTTTGGCTGCAAAGGAGAAACTCAAACTAAAGGAAATGTTGTTGGTTAATGAGATGCTAGAGAAAATAATACTTTTCACAAAAAGCTTTCACATAAAGGGAACATGCCAGCAGGGGGCTGAGGGTTGCCAAGAGCAAAACCCAGCAGGCAAGTTAGTGGCTAGGAGAGCAAAAATACCTGAGTGTGTGTTTAGTTCCCTTTGATCAACACTGCCATAGCTGTCCTTCTAGAACTAACCAGATAAACCATCTGGTGCAGAACCCTTACTTCCCTGATCAATGGAATTTGACAGCTGTAGTTTCAGCTTAAGAAGTGAAATTTGAAACTAGATTGAAATGAGAAATTGTGCTGGAGGTTGCTAGGTGACCTAGGCCAGGAACGTTGCTATGGACAGAGATCAGGACTGTTTTGGATTGAGGGTTTGTCAGATTTTCCTAGAAACTACAGGGTATTCGTTCTCGTAAAACAAAACAAAAAAATACAAACAAACAAACAACAACAACAAAAAACTTAACCACTAGGGGGAGGGAGAGGAAACCAAAATAACAACTATAAAACAACAAAAAGCCCCCAAAGGCATTATCCTACAGGAAAACAGACCAGACATTTTTCCTGAGAAAAAAATAAATCTACTCCCTCCCTGCCCACTTCTCCATCCCAACTCCTAGTATCACAAAATTAATTCAGAGCTTAGCTTTGAGAAGTTCAATGGATAATTCTGATACTAAATGATGGGAAGTTTCAGCCATCAGTTAAAACTGAAGCCTGAGTGAAGCAGAGAAGGCCTCTGCTTCAATGCATTAAGGAACATTCCAGGAAAACCCATGTTTGTGACATTAGTACTAATGACAACATCCCATTCCTACCTCCTTCTCTGCTTACCTACCAGCATATCCTTTGCTCTCAGAAAAAGAATCTAGAATTCTATTTTGCTACACAATCTTGCCTTCTCTCACTTCTTTGGTCCAGGACGCCTGATTTTAAATCTCCAACAATGACACGTCATACCCCTCCTCCGGGATGACAGTAGATGGCTATCTGTCCCTTCTCTGAGTATCATCAGCACTTCGTTTACATAATTCACTTGGCTCTAGATTGTCCTATAGTTAGTTATCTGTGAGCATCATGCTAGAAGCTAGTGTTGATATGAAGCAGAAACTTTACGTGGGTATCTTGGATATATGCATATCATTATTATCATTTTATAAAATACAAAACTAAAATTCAAGAAAGAAGTAACTTGGCCACAGTTATTTCTCAGGTAAGTGGTGGTACTGGTATTTGAATCTTGGTCCACATGATAACACTGCACTAGGAACTTCCCTTATAAGATGCTATAGGGCAGAATCTTTTATATTCCCAAGTCACCCATTAGTTTCTGTTTTGCAACTCTATATACACAATTACTTGCCCAATATCTGCTTTCTCCATTACACTTTGGGTCCATGGTGACAGGAATAGTGTCCATCTTGCTTTTCACACTGTCCTGGTGCCTAGTGCTAGTGGAATGCCCATTATAAAGAAGTAAATATCTGTGGTGCTTCTAGTTCCTACAATGGCACCTTGGTTTTACAAAAGGGCATCTGGACTCTATGTGTAAATATGAAGTGTCCATTTGCAATCATTTTCAAAATAAAGTAACTCTCAGAAGCTAAAGGAGAAGCAAAATTCTTCCTATATAAAGGATTTACTGTGTTCACAACACAAAGTCTTCTCTTCTGATAATGCTGTATCATCTAAAATTAGTATTATTTCTATCTTCCTGTACAGACCACATATAAAAATATTTTACTATCATTTATGGATACTTATAAGTAGAAACCTATATTATTTAGTGGAAATCCTGAAATTTAACTCATTGCTAGTATGTTTATTATTAATTAGATCTTTGAAACAATAAAAAGGGCTAGGAAGAATAAAAGTGTCCCCATATTAACAGCAGCGTTATTTATACTAATCCAAAACTAGGATGATTAAATCAATTGTGGTGTGTCCATACAATGGAATACTATACAGCAGCGAAAATGGACAAATTATTATATATCCTATAGTACAGATGAATCTCACAACAGAACTTTGAGTGAAGGAAGTCAAATGCAAAAAATTGAATAAATTCCATTTATAGAAAGTTCAAATACAAGCAAAATTCATCTATGGTGTTCCAATCAGAATACTGATTGTTCTGGCTGTGGACATAGTAGTGATGGGAGTTCCTGAGGGGCTGATAATATGTTTCTTAATCTGTGTGCTAGCTCACAAGTGCTCACTTAGAAAAACTGCATTAGGCACTTACGACTTGCACAATTCTCTATGTGTTATATTTTAATAAAGGTTCACTTTTTTAAAAGCTCTCCATAGTATCTATAGTGATGAAGTTATACACACACACACACACACACACACACACACGTATTTTAACATACTTATGGGTAGATTCCTATCCAACTTACCTGTTCTTTAGTGTCTTTGCTATTTATTTACTTATTTATGTTTCTGTATCCTAGGAACTAAGTGGAAGACTACCTAGCCTTCTATTCATTATTTGTGGGTTGGAGGTTGAAATTCAAACATTTACTCAAACACATCCAAAACACATATGTGGCTTAAATATGGCTTTTCCTAGCCTTGCATAAATGTCTGATTCATATCTTAATGTACTCTACACTCTAGTGACATAAAGAAAATAAGTCATTGGTCGTAGAAAAACTTACATGCAAATCTTATTAACTTGATCAAAACCTAAGCTTAAAAAAAAAAAATCTATGTTACAGAGATTCCTTTCTTTTCCAAATAACATTTTAGAAACAATTTTTAGCCCTATTTAGGGAATTTCAATTATTTAGATATATTTTAGAACATAACATACGGCCAATATTTTCCACAGTATATTGAAGTTGAGAAGTGAAATAATTTTAACAATAAAATTTTATTAAAATATTAAATTGCACAGTTAAGTGTGTGTGTATGCGAAAGAGAGATCTTTTCTCCAAATTATTCCAAATATCCCATATTTGCATTAGAAAAATCTAATAATCTATCATGTCATATTCAATGTATCCAAATTATATTCTAATTATAATGGTTTTAAGAAGACCAACGTCTTCTTCCAACTTACTCTGAATCTAAGGGACCACTTCTTTGCCACTAATAATAAAAGTCCAAGTTCATTAAGCAAAGATAGTATGGACTACATGAGGGCGTTAATATTCCGAGATGAAGACAAAAGCTTAAAAACTAAAAAAACCTTCAAACGAAAAGTTCTCTCTCTTCTGTTCTCTTCTCTCTCTCTCTCTTGCTGTCTCTCTCTCTGTCTCTCTCTCTCTCACTCGCTGTCTGTCTCTGTCTCTCTCGCTGTCTGTCTTCCATAAAGTCAGCAGGAACTTTGCAGCGTAAAAAGACACCCTAGGGGAAGCATGGCATAACTTTAAAGCGGTTTCCTGCTCCAGCCTGACCCCAAGCCTCTCCTGGGAGGGAGCGAGTGGAGCCTTCTTCCTGCCGATCCGCTGGGAGGTCGGGAGACCAGGTGGCAGCAGCCTCCCCAGGCGCCGGGCACCCGTCGGCTGGCCCAGGGACTTACCACGAGCGCGCAGCACAGCAACTTGTTCATTGTGGTCCCAGGAAACCTCAGGCGCTTGGAGGCGGCGGCTGGGCGAGCGCTCCGGTGCGTCTCTGCAGCCCGTGCGCTCATCACGTTATATATAGCGTCCCAGCAACAGGAAGTATCGCCTGCCTTTGATCAGTCATTTTTCTATCCTGGACCAAACTTTGCACCTTTCTTTTTTAGGAAGCTTGGGCGGGAGCCGTCGGGGGGTGTGCAGAAAACTCCAGGGTTAACGCTTTCAGGACTGGGGAGGAAAGGATCCCCCAGGGAGGTGGGGCCTGAGGGGTGGGGCGCTGGTGTCTGGCCCCTGGGAGAGCAGGGGAAAAAAAAGCCACCAGGCTGAGGAACAAGGCGGCTGCTGTCTCTGCGGGGCTCTGAGGTTTCCCGGCCCCTTCCCGCCAGCGGCCAGCCTCCTGGCAGCCGGGACCAGCAGTGGGAGGGCTGGGCACACGCTGGGCAGCTGCCGTGCTTGTGTCTCCTCCACCCTGAGCGTCCGATTCAGCCAAGATCCGGACGCAGCTGGAGTGTGTCCCAGACCTTTGTCCCCTCGCTGGGCGAAAGCTGTGAATTTCCGCCGTTCCCGGCTGCCTGACCCCTTCACTTCTGGTTCTGAAACCTCAAATTACAGGGCCCCTCTTTATGCATGGCATTGTCTGAGCCCTGTTCGGGGAGTTCGCAATTATTCATCTTCAAGTTTACATAAACCATGTAGTAGGAATTTTTCTAACTCATGTCTGATTGGCCCTAAAGCCCGTGCTATTCTGCATTCACTCCTTGTTATCTGGGGTAGTTACAGCCAGAGAGAATCTGCAGAGTGAAAATTGAACTGCCTAGGGCAGGGAGAACCTTGCGGAGCACTATTTCCTTCACCAACACCATCATCAAGAAAGGGCTATTGGTGACAGAGCTTACTAGGTGCTGAACTTCTGGAGTTGTCTCCTCGAGGTCTTTCCACTAGCCTCAAGCTATTGACAGAAGTTTGGCACTTTGCTCTGGGGTTCGCTGTCTCCATCAATTCCCTAGTCTGGAAGTTAGACTTGATGACTTGTAAAGCTAGTCCCATTCATGGATTACAGTTCTCGGGTTGCCACTGAAACTGTTTGCAGGTGGCTGAAAAAGTCCCTGCAGAGCTGCTTCCCCATCAGGGCCAAGTGTTCAAGTTGCATGTCTCCAGAGAAGGGCAAATACTGCCTTTCACCAGATTCAAGGAAAGGAAGGTGAAGAATCAGGAGAGGGGACCTCCGGGGAGCAAGGATGGCCCACCGGGATCAGAGCACTTGCCCCTTCCAATGGACATCCTTCCACCACTAGTTCAAAGTGGATCCAGAGACTGTCCCACGCTACAAATTACAGAAGATGGCGGTGTCATTCAGCTTTGTTCCTCAAGGGCCAGAATATAACAGCATGCTGGTTTCTTAAGTGAACTAGTGAATAAATGTAGCTCAGTGAGTGTGGATAAAGTTGTGTGACTCCAAATCACTCCTCATATTTTGAATCGTAGTTTTGACATCTATAACCTGAGATATCAACGCTTAGACTTGCCACGGGACTCAGGTCAATCCAAGTGTTAGTAGTGAAGCACTATATAAATAGCAGTATTATTGTTTTTGTTACAGTAATATTTGTCTAGGATATTATTTGAAGGTGTTTTTCTCAGAACATAAAATGATGTCCACTTTGGGAGGCCGAGGCGGGCGGATCACGAGGTCAGGAGATCGAGACCATCCTGGCTAACAAGGTGAAACCCCGTCTCTACTAAAATACAAAAAAAATTAGCCGGGCGCGGTGGCGGGCGCCTGTAGTCCCAGCTACTCGGGAGGCTGAGGCAGGAGAATGGCGCGAACCCGGGAGGCGGAGCTTGCAGTGAGCCGAGATGGTGCCACTGCACTCCAGCCTGGGGGACAGAGTGAAGACTCCGCCTCAAAAAAAAAAAAAAAAAAAAAAAAAAAATGATGTCAATATGTTGGTGTCAGACCTTAGAGAAAACTAATCAAGAATTGAGTCCTTCAGTGTTAACCCTGGGAAACGTTTATGTCTCCCTAAGCCTCATCTATAAGATAAAAATATGCTGATATTGCAGAAATGTGAGAGAAAGCAAATGGAAGCATTTAAAAAACAATTATATAAATGATGGTGATCACTAATTATGAGCATTAAATAAAGTAATGCATGTAAAATAACTCAGCACAATGCCTGGCCCATAGGAATTATTTCCTATAGTTATGATTATTCTAGGGCAATACCTAAGATACTGGCCTTTGAAACCTAGATTTGAGCCCCAACTCCAATTTTTCCTAGCTCTGTGACCTCAGACTAGTTGCCTTACCTATTTGTGTTTCCATTTTGTTTTTTATTCCTATAATGAGGATAATAATCATATCTACCTCAAAGTATCATAAAGGTTATTGTAAAGTTGAATTAGATAAAAGATGTAAAACACTAAAAATAGTGTCCAGCACATAGCGAGTGCTCATTAAGTGTTATTATCTGAGGTTCTCATGTGGACATTTGTATAAGCACAAGGCAAATCTAGATTGTAAGCTCCTGAGGGCAGGAACTACATATTTTTCTATGGTATTCACTGAAGCTTTTAGCTCAAATTCTGGCTCTCCCTGTAAAGGAGCGATGGTGGTGATTTGGGGATTCAGGGGATTGGTGATTAGGTGTAATCTGGAGACAGATTGGGGCACCATTTATCTAGAATCACAAAATAGACTGTGTATTGATTGTGCCTTTCATTTCAGGGTCTAACTGTGGGCCTTTTATTCATCACCCACTGACAGGAAACTGACAGAGACCATGAGTTATCAGTCATTTCATTTGTTATATTCTTGGAGCAATCTGGCCCATCCCCTAGGGTATTCCTAAGTAATCCACTACTGTGGGCTGCAGGCTCTGAAGACTCTGAGCTGGAGTTCATTTTAAGATTTAATTGGAATGGACCCAGGGATTCTAGGCTGAACCCAAAGGGGGACATTCGAACAGTAACTGGAAGACTACATTCATCTTCCTGTGACAGATCCCTCATTGACAGAGGCCATCGGTGACATTAAGCAGAATGTTCCATAAATTTAACCTTCTGTTTCTAGGCACCAGATATATGTGATGCTGACTTTCTAGGGCATACCTCATCAGATATTCCTCATCTCTTGTATCCTAAACTCTTCTGAATTAGGTCCCATGTTGAACAGATTTTGGATTGGCCCCCAATGACCTACTGTCTACTCCCCCCAAACCCCATTTCAGCCACTTCTAAAGCTTAGAGAAACGGTGCCTGAATATTAGGAGTTCCTACGGGGAAAACACTTTATCTCTAGCACAGTAGCACAGGCCCTGATCCAGATGGTCATTTATAATCATCATCATAATGGAAATACCTGAGACTCAGGAAAGCAATTGACTTAGGTGATTTGGGAGACAAGCCACACAGCCCTAACGTAACTGAAAAGTGTCTAAAGCATCTTGTGCCTATGCTTCCTCACCTGAAAATTGTAAATAATAGTTCTGGTTATGCAGACAAAAGGATATTAACTTGAAGAACAAGAACAAATTCCTTGTTATTTCATTGTTATTAAAAAGAATTTTTATTCTTATTTTATAAAAGGAACAGAGAAAAACAGCAGATAGCCCATTGATTTATTTTATTAATGTTGTCAATTTCCTCCTTTAAAAACACAATTTTAACCATATTAATATTTGAGACACAAACTATTTACCTTTATAGGTCTAGACTATGTTTTAAAACATATATATTTAAAAAATAATGTACAGAAAGGTAAAGGTAAAGTTATCTAGCTGACTCACTTTCTGATGAAGCAAGCCACCAGCAGCTCAAGAGTTTGCCTGAACGAGTTGGACTAGCGGTCAGTAGTTGCTACTTATGGTTCACTACTGACCTATAATGTGATTCTGGCATTGCTAGCCATGCATTAACATAGCCCTTTCTTTGAAAATTGGCCTTAATCAATCACACAAATATAGAAATATAAACAAGACTGTGTATTACATGAAAAGAAATAAGTGGCAATAGGAGGACCTGACCCGGTGTGACTTTTAACAAGAACTCTGAAAACTGCGTATATTAACAAATGATGAACACATGGTGAAGAGGTGGGGAGGGAGAGCCTTTGGGCAAGGAGGACAGGGTGTCAGTAGGTCTCCCAGTGGGAGGAAGCAAGGTAGGATTTCAAGGAACTAGAAATATTCTGGTATGGTTGCTGCATGGAGAGCAAGGCATTGTGTGGATCAGGAGAGGCTGAAGAGGTGAGTGGACAGTGGCCAGGTTGCAGGTGGAAGTGTTTCCAGTCTTTCTTCAAAGAACCATACAAAGTACTAGAGTTTTAAGCATAGGAGTGTGTCTTAATCACTTTGGACTATTATAACAAAATATCATAAACTGGGTGGCAAATTTAAGCCACAAAAATTTATTTCTCACAGTTTTGGAGGCTGGAAGTTGGAGGTCCAGAAACCAGCATGGTTGAGTTCTGATGAGGGCCTTCTTCTGGTTTGCAGACTGCCAACTTTGTCTTGCAACCTCACATGGCAGAAAGGGTTAGAGAGTTCTCTTGGGTCTCTTTTATAAGGGTACTAATCCTATTTGTTAAGGCTCCACCTGCATGGCCTAATCACCACCCAAAGGCCCCCTCTCCTAATAGCATCACCTTGAGGGTTAGGATTTCAACATCTGAATTTTTGAGGAACACAACATTCAGTCCATAACAAAATGACATGATCATTTAAGCTGCTGAAGGGTGTAATTCTCTGAACCTCACCCTGCTCGTGGCCATAAATACAAATACAGACATGTAAGAGAAAACTCTCTTAAACTGCAAATCATAGTCAAATTGATGACACCTCTGGGTAGGGAAGTTGGGAAATAAGGAACAATGACCTCAACAGTCCATAACAGGGATCTGTTTTTCTGATCAGCTCAAGGAAGAGATACAACCTCTTGCTTATAAACTTTTGCCAGTCACTCCAGTCACTTCAACTGGAATTTCCAGAAACTCAGATAGTCATCTAGAGCCTACTCAGTCCCAAGAAATCAGTTTCTTAGTTAACTGATGCATATTCCAAATAACCACTCATCAGATGGCTTCTGAACAAATAAATGTTTATATCAACAGAGTAGTAAAGAATACTGTACACCCATTCAGGGTTCCTCCTCAAAAAGTATTGATGTAATTTGGTCATCTCTAGCATTAATTCAGAAATGCTCCCCACTTCCCTAATGCCCATGCAATTTGTCAGTACCTGGCTAATGAAGATGTCTTTATTAGATAAAAAGTCTTAAAACGATGTTCTTAATAGCCGATAAAATGCTTCTATCTGGGAAAGTCCTGACCTGGAACTAAAATAAATTTTTAGAAACAGAGGTTTTGATGAGATAGTTTTCAGAGAAACTAGCCTGCAAGAGTGAATCGCTTCCTGAAACAAGGGTTTGCCTATAAAAGCCTTACCCTAAAGGAATCTTTTCAAATAAATATTAAACCAAAGAGGGGAGTTAAGTGCTTTAACATTTAATGAAGGGATACCATTAACAAATCAGGAAAGAAAGTATGTTTCAGCACCAAAAATGTATTCATTTATTGAGCCAAGATTTACTTCGTATCTACTAGTGACAAGCACTGTGTTAAGTACCCTGATACAGATCAAAAGTCCCCATACTTCTGAAGCTCACAATCAAGCTGGAGAGAAAGAGTCACCAACTAAACCTAGAAATAAACTCTTTGGATGGTGATAGGTCAATTTTAGAGCGGTGATGTCTATGACACAAGTTAATGTAATGGTGACTGGCTATGAAGGCCTACTTTAGCTGAGCTTTTTAGGGAAGGGTTTTCTGAAGAAGCCCCTTTTGATCAGACAATGGAAGTAGAGAAAAGAGCACGTGAGGTGGCTCAAGGGAGCAAAGCCAATGAGGCTAGGGCCAAGGGAACTGGAGAGAGATACACCTTATGTGTCCAGAGAGGTGAATAGAGCCAGTCCATGCAGTATCTAGAGGCTCAGGGAAAGGACTTGTCAGTTGAATCTATGGACAGTGGGAAGTCATTGGCATGTCTTAAATGTGAGTGAAGTGATTTGACATATATGCTAACAGATAATGTGGCTAGAGTGGAAGCAGGAGGAACACTGGGTCACTGTCTCCAGGACAATCATCACTGAGTGCTTAGATTACATAAGGAATGAATTCTCTAGCCACTCCTGCACCTCGCATAACCATAATTTCACCCACAGGAGCTCCTTTTACCACCATTATGGTAGGTAACAAAGCCTCTGGTGTTGCTGAGAGATGGACAGGGCTGAATCCCTGGAATGGGAAACTTCTGATGAAATACTAGTTCCTCTCCTGGGAAATGGGAATCCCAGTAAAGTCAATTGCCTGCCTGGAGAGAGTAGCTCAACCTGAAGAATGTGTACATAAGGTCACGCTGCCTGTGCTGAAGTATTTTGAAATAAATTACAGATATAATAACAGCAATCCAGAGCAAGCGAGTAGGCGGAGGAAAGAGTTGTGTGCAGGGAATAGCTCAGACGACAGTGGGAGAGAAAGAATAGGACTTGGCTCCAGAGGAATATGAACAATGCATAAACAAAAAGCAACCCTACTTTCATCACTGCAGTTTCTTCTCAGGTGCGTCAGATGGCCTTTAAGGGTTCATATTTCTGTACGCTCCACATAGCATTTGGTGAGAATTAGGGAGGTGAGAGCAGTGGAACCTGAAAACAGTCGAAGTTATCCTTTTGGTTTGGGTCGGAAAGACGTTGTCTGTGCTTTAGGTTCTTTTCTCCAAAGACACACTGCTTCTGCTGGGAGGAGTTCCACGAAAGCCTAAGGCACACTTGCATTTGTAAACCAGACCACTTAACAGAGTTTTGCACAGTGGCACCAGAGGCTGCATCTAGAAATGATGACTGACTTGTTCTAACTCCAGTAAGTGTGTGGCAGGAATGCCTCCTTGGCAAGAAAAAGCCTCATGGCTGAAGCTTTCAAATTCATGAACACTATGGGTCTTCTGCCCAGGGAAAAAAAAAAGTGTATCTAGGTTTACACAAATCTAGCATTCAATTTCAAAAAGTTCAAGGCCTATGGCTCCAGTGGGGAAATTGATTTGGAATACGATGAGACCTTTCGCTGCTCAGTTTCAAAAAGATGTTTGTACCTTCGTTAATAATAATATTGTTGTGTCATCATTTGTCATATTTCAATATTTATCTTTCCAGGGTTCTTGACCAGGATACCAATTCTGAATTTTCAATGAGGGTTACATAAATGAGGGTTTTCTCCTCACCAGTGCATCATTATACTAACCAGGTCTATAAATGGGCTTGTCCTTTGAAATTAGGTACCCTCAACAGCTCAGATCTCAAGGCAGCTGATTCTGCCTGGCAGGTGTGGGATGTGAGATTGAGTCATTCTAGAATCTCAAAGAGATACTTGTTGGAGGGAGCAGCAAACAGAGACTGATTCAGTAGCTCCTTGACTTCCAAACAACCTGGTACTTACCACAGTTTACATTTGAAGGAAGCTCTGCCCCTTCTTTAGTGGTTGTTAGATGTAGGGAGATGAAAGGTAGACAAAAGCAGAAGTTCCAACAGGCAAGCACAGTGGGAAGTGTGAAAGAGGGGATTTCTTTTCACGGTCTTTTTAAAGAACAACAAAAAATACCAGTGTCAGATAAGGCTTGGAGAGCATAAGATGAAGATCTGGAAGTTCAGTAGCAAATGTGGTCAAGTCATTTGGGGCCCTTGTAGACTGAAAACAATAGAGCACAGTGATTAGAGCTCAGGCTGTGAGGCTAGACTCTTGTATTTGAATCCTTATTCATTTGCTAGTTTTGTCTTTTCATTGCTCTGTGCCTCAGTTTCTCTAGGCAATAAAGAACCATATAATAGTATCTACCTCCTAGGATTGTTCTGAGTATTCAATGAGAAAATATATACAAGGCACTTAGAACAATGCCTGGCAAGCCATAAGCTCTCCACAAATATTAACTCCTATTTGCAATCAGATTCACTGCTGAGTTACCTGAGAGTGATTGTACCTTGTGCTGTGTGGAGACAGCTATTAGGTCATTGCATGAGGAGATTTTATAATTTTAAAGAATGTTCATGCTACTGCTACTACCTATTTGAAACTATAAACTAGTATACAAAACTGAAAACCTGGCAATCATGTCAGCTGGGACATGTGTCCCCAAGTTCCCACAATGTGTTCAGCCCCGTGCCAGACACTATGAAACCTACTGAAATTGGCTATTCATGTGTCTTCCTTGACTTCTATCTAGTCTCTTGACCAAAGCTTGTTCTCTACTTTTTCACACGAATTTGTAAAAGCTTCAGTAAAGAAGTGACGCAGAGGGTCAGAAGGCATAACGATGTGAGGATGGTATGAAGTCCTTAGAAGTTTAGAGATAGGAAGGATATATTTGAAAAGAGATGTAATGGTATTTGGAAAGGCTTCTTGAAAGAAAAGGTGTTTCAAACATTAGCAGTGCTTTGAGATGCAGATATGAGAAGGGAATGGATTCCAGATAGGAGAAACGAGGCTACCGAAGACCCAGAGGTGGATAAGAGTGGGGGATGGGGGGTGTTAATGGTAGTGGTAGAACGGGTACTATAGCATGTGTGGCTCCAGCAGAGGGAATCTGGGCAGCAATGGTGAGAGAGGACCTAGTCCCAGTGCTAAAGCTGCAGAGAAGGAAAGGGCTAAGAAAAAGCATGGATAATTTTGAATTCCATGTGCTATTGTTTTACAGGCAGTAGAGGCTGAAAAGATTTTTGAGCATGATCAGACCTAAGCTTCTTTTGTACTTATTTTCTTTAAAATACTTTTGCATACTTTATTTCATTTTGTCCTGATAGCAGGGTTATGCAATGTGTAAGGGAGCCATCATAAGTCTCATTTTACCTAGCTGTGTCATACCTATTGCTCATAAAGCAGAATGATCAAGAGATTGTGCTGTAATCCCAGCACTTTGGGAGGCTGAGGCAGGCGGATCACCAGGTCAGGAGATTGAGACCATCCTGGCTAACACAGTGAAGCCCCATCTCTATCAAAAATACAAAAAATTAGCCCAGTGTGGTGGCACGTGCCTGTAGTCCCAGCTACTCAGGAGGCTGAGGCAGGAGAATCGCTTGAACCTGGGGGGTGGAGGTTGCAGTGAGCTGAGATCATGCCACTGCTCTCCAGCCTGGGGGAACAGAGCAAGACTCTTGTTAAAAAAAAAAAAAAAAATTGTGCTGTTCACATGCAGGAGAAGGATTAGGAGGAAGGACACTAGACGATATGGATCACCTGCGAGCCAGGACTTCTTCCACTCTGCAGAACTACTTGTTTGGAAACAGAATCTGCTTCTGTTCCAAACTGTGCCAAAAGTTTAAATAAGAATAATGTCTTTATTCATAAAACATATATATTGTCATGTCATGATATCTTTAAATAGGCATTATCAATTTATATTTTAAGTCATGCAACAAAATATAACATTTGTATGGTGATTTTAACCAACAAAACATTATTCGATCCTTTATTTGACCTTCCCAATAACTAAAATATAGATAGGCTAAAATGTGATTAATATTCCCACTATAGTGATAAGGAAACTAAAACTCAGAGAGGACTAGTGACCAGTCCAAGGTGGTCCAGTTAGAAAGAGATAGAATCAAAATTAAAACAAGAACTTGAACTCTACATTCTTTCAAAAATCCCATGGTTCATCATATTTTGTTAGCTGTTTCTGTTTAATGCAACTCAAACCATTACCATTACTTATTTGATAGTAAGCTCCAGCAGGCTAACGGGTATTTTTGACTATTAGTAGATTTCTTTCTTTGCTATGCCTGATGTATTTGAAACCTGTGGGTGGGTGCCAAGATGGAAGACTACAAGTGGCTCATCAGATTCAGGCGCTGGCCCTCTCTGCATGGGGCAGAAACTGGTCAGCAGCACCAAGGGACACTGCCACGCTGACTTTGCTATGAGACATGCTGCACTTTGCTGATTTTTTGGCCTGCCTCCCTCTCCTCCCATCTCTTACTCCTTTCACTCAGGCCAGAGGAGCAGGGAGAGTCTGACACTGGAGCCCTACCTTTTCTGGCCAGCTACCCATCTGCGTCAAAGTGGTGTTGGCTTTGGCGCCTGGGTGGCTGGATTGGAGACCATTCTTGGGCAGTTATTATTTCTTTCTAATGGTTTCTTTACCTTTAAAGTCAAGGAGGGTTATTTTTGCTTAGAAAGACCTTAAGATTTCAATGGGAATTTTGGTTTTGGATATTTTTTAATGCCCTACTCTGTTCTGAAGAAATTAAAAGAGGCTAAATCATTTTCAAAGAAGTATTTTGCAAGTTGGCATGTCAGCTAGTGGGCCTGCAGCTGAGCTCATGTTCTCCAAGACCTACTTCTCTAAATGAGTCAGGGAAACCAATCACCCCCCTGTTGTTTTGTGTGACCTAAAAGCCAACACTCCCACAGGGCAGTGGTGGATGTAATTTCTGGCACCCATACAAAAATGTTGAGAAACATTTGCAGTCTCTTTAGAATCTTGTAAGGTAAACAGCATACCATGGTCTGCTGGGGCAGCACGTTGAAGTCCAACTGAGAGGAATAACTGACTGTGGTAGAGGTTTATTAGTATGATGAGGAACGTCCAAGGTGAGTACCAACCTGTGCATTCTACAGACTATTCCTGTGTATTCCAGGGAGCAATAGTGTTCTCTGAAACTATTGCCAGTTAGTGTTTAAAGAAGTTTTGTTGAGTGCATAGATAAATATCTAGTGTATTCATCACCAAGGCTTTAATGAAACCATTCGCTTTACCTGGAAGGTCTTTTATCCAACAAATACTTTATTTTTTACAGCTTTATTGAGCTGTATCAATAAAGTGTATCTCTTTATAAGAAAGGGATAGAATCAAAATTAAAGCAAGAACTTGAACTCTACGTTCTTTCAAAAATCCCGTGGTTCATCATATTTTGTCAGCTGTTTCTGTTTAATGCAATTCAAGCCATTATCCATTATTTATTTGACAGTAAGCTTCAACGGGCTAACTGGTATTTTCAACTATTAGAATTCTTTCTTTCCTATGCCTGATGTATTTGAAACCTGTGGGTGGGTGCCAAAGTGGAAGACTGAAAAAAAATCATATTAAATGAACAATAAATATGTAAGCTGTACAATTCGATGACTTTGGATATATGTGAACACCTGTGGTACCATCACCACAATCAAGGTAATAGGCATAATCAATACCTCCCAACCATTCCTTGCATTTCTTTTTGTTTTTGAGGCAAGAACACTTAACATGAGATCTAGTCTCTTAAAAATTTTTGAGCTTATTTGAATTTATAGTATTGTTAATTATAAATACTGTGTTATACAGTAAATTTCTAGAATGTATTAATCTAGCATAATTAGGACTTAAGACAAATTGAACAACACCTTCCCATTTTCCACAACCCTCAGCCCTCAGCAAACACTATTGTATTCTCTGCTTTTATGATTTTGACTATTATAGATATCTCATAAGAGTGGAAACTTCAATATTTGTTTTCCTGTGACTGGCTTGCCCCAATTCACTCTCATATTCAGTCAACAAATATTGTAAGAACCTTCTTGGTGCCAGGCACTGGATATGAGTAAATCTGGGTTTTCATGTTCAAGGGATTAATAATCTAGTTGGGGAGACAGATTAGTGATAAGTTGAAACTGAGGGTGTAAAAGAAAAACACAGAGTGCCATGGAAGTATGCAGAGGGGGCAGGGAGCCGGGGTCTGGCAAGTCAGGGTGGAAGGTCTGACAGTTACAACAAACAACTAAACAATAAATCAGCTAAAGTTCAGTTCAGGAGTTACCAAATAAAGTAATAGAGGTAATAACAACTACCATTTATAGAATATCCATTAACTTTAGTCTTTTGCATACATCACCCATTTTCCAAATTAGGAAATTGAGACTCAGCAACTTGCTCAAGTTCACTCAACAAATAATTATCAGGGCTGAGGTTAGGACATATCTGCCACTAGCGTTACTACATAACATGTGAATACACACTTGGTTCTTGACTAATATTTCTATTCTTTATGACTAGTCACTTGTTTGATATTACACTCTCCCTCCATACCTAATTCCAGCTTCATTTGACTCAAGGAGCTCTCTCTTGACACAACCTGTCTACTTTTATATTTCACTTTAGCACTTGTCATCATCTAACATGAAATATCCTATTTCATCAAATCTAAGATGCCCATTTTTCATATTTTTACATCTCTGAAGTTAGGATGCATTAAAACATCAATGGCATAGAAGAGTTTGAGATATCCTTTTCATAGTCTACACATAAAAACAGAGCATTATTGAATTGATAGCTCTAAAATTCCTCAAATATGTAGCATTTTATTTATGTTATATTGCTTTTTTTTCTCTCTTTCCCCAGTAGAGTATAAGCTCCAAGATGTTAGGGTTTTTGTCTGCCTTTTTCACCTTTGCATTCCCTATCAATTGGAACGCTGTTGAACAAATTAATAACTGGATAGATACAGAGTGCCTACTACGTGTTGGACGCTGTGTGAGATGCTGGACATGGAGCGAGCAATGAAATGGATATGAGCCTTGCCCTCCTGTGGGGGATGCACGTTGAAAACAAACAGACAAACAAATGAATGCATATACCAATGTGCAATTTTATGTGGAGAGATGGAAAAAGTGAAAACATTGAAAGTGCGATGGAGCAAGTAAATGGGGACTGAGGTCTTTTCCAAATTTTGATTAAAAAGTCTAGGAGGACCTCTTTAAGGAAATGACATCAAAGCTGACACCAGAGGGATGAACGTAATAAGTCTAGGAAGCCAGACTGTTATGTTGCCCAGCACACCTAATAGCCAATCTTGATCATCCTAGTCCAAAATATTTTCTCCCTTCTTGCCACAATGTCTGATACCTGTATCTGCATGCACTTTTAGTTATATTTTTGCAGATGTCCTTTCATCCTCCTAGATTACAAACACATCGATCCCTTCTCATAGAATAGAGCACTAAATTAGGAGACAGTAGGTCTGGGTGGTAGTTCCAACTTTGCCCCTCCTTTACAAATTGAGGAAGTTAGATAAACTCTCTGGTCCTCAGTATCTTGCCTGTACAATTAGGTTATATTAGAGAATCTCTAAGGTGTCAATGAGCTTTAACATTTAAATTCTGTATTATTAGTCCACTTTAACAAACAGTTTTGAGGAACTACTATGTACTAAGCTGGTGAACTTTCTGTAGGGCACTGAAGAAATTAAGATGAAATAAAAGAGAAAGATATGACCTGTTTATTTAAGGTGCTTATGATCTTGAGAAGGATACTGATACTTTGATAACTTCAATATAATGTAGCATAGAAACTCCTCTGCTTCTGAATTTTCAGCTATTATAATTGTCTTTCCAAGGAGTGACCAAAGTCAGCCCTGTACCCTGAACTTCTAAATAAAGGCATTTAACTCTGCTTGCCACCAACAGATGGTGCAAGGGGTCACATTGACTAGATACTGTTGCATTAAGTTTTAGAACTAATGGATGAGAGGCAGGCCTGATAACCTAACTTATATGTAGGAAAATAAGTATAATGAGAGGCAGGTCTGATAACCTAAGTCATTTGTAGGAAAATAAGCATAAGCCAGGGTACCATGGGAATTGAAAGCAAAGGGTCACCTTGTTCCACCTAGGTGAAGGTGGCAGTGCTGTAGGGAGGTCAAAGAGAGAGATTTCATAGGGCATTGATGTCTCAGCTGAATGTTGAGGGAAGAGAAAGGATTAACCAGGTATCTTTCTTGGGATGCTTTCAACTTCAAAATACAGACTACCCATCTAAAGGTGGATTTGATAAGAAGTACAATGACTATTCTATTATTTAAGACTATTCTACTATTATAAGATACAGAGTCAGGGAAATTCTCTGTATTGTAAGATACAGAGGCAGGGAAATTCTCTGTATTATAAGATACAGAGGCAGGGAAATTCCAAGCTCAAATGGAATCTCAATAACTCAAAATATCGTGGAGAACTCAGGCTCTTTCTACCTTTCCTAGGAATGCTGGGTTTTATTAAGTTTTTCCCTAGTGGTTGCAAGATGACTGTCAAATCTCTTTACCAAAAAGAATAACCGTACTCTTCTTGCTCCATTTTCCTCATTTCTCACCCCAGTCTCAACAAGATTCCTGGTAGGTTCTGGTGACCAGGCTGAGCCACACACCCATGCTCTAAATGCAAAGGAGGTTGGGAAAGTGTGTACCTGGCATTTCCAGTCTCCATATGAGATGGCAGATTCTGTCTGCTAGGAAGAAGTGTGGATGCAAAGCAGGGAAGAAGTAAGTGGAGTGATTGCTGGGTAGGCCTCCAACACGGTCTTTCAAAACAAGAAGAGAAGAAAAGGGGAGTTATTCATGGATTTCATGTTCAGGACCTGGCACAGTGCTTTGCTTTCTGCATTGCAGGCATTCAATTGATATTTTTTGATTTTGGAATCATTATCATGGAAATAGAATCAATGTCAGGTCAGGCAAGTGAGTAGTTAAATTAATTATTCTTTCCAGGCCATGACTAGATGACAGAAAATTAATTCCTTTATTTGAATGGGTGGCTGTTGATATTTCTAGTGAGGGGTTAAACTGAAATACTAATTCAACATCAAGAGAGGTAGTGGTGGCATTTTCATAAACCATGTCTAATTTGGCAATGGTTTTATAAACTAAAAGCAAATCAGGGGAAAATCTAAGTTAAATGGAAAAAGACCAGACCCTAGCAGATGAAAGTTTACTGAAAACACCATGTGAAGGGTTTTAATGGAAACAATAGAGTTTAAAATGGTCCCAGGAATATGGAAAAAATTTAGTAGGTCCTTATAAAGGATTGTTTGTTGACTATACATGGAAACTCACAAGAAGGAAGCAAAAGAGGACACCACATTAGTTCATTTAAAAAAAAAATCAACTATATACAAAGCAGACATTAATATTTTTTGGAAAAATTTCCTTTGCCTTTTCCACAACTACAGAAAGAACAGAAAGCTGTGAAGTTTTTTCCTACTGTAACAACAACAAAAAGAATATTACATTCAGAAAGAAGAAACGAGTCATTCTTTTGGAAGGGGTGAATTATTTTAAATAATTTGTATGAAGTAATGCAGGGAGATTTCAGTATCAGTATGAACTTGTAGCACACTGATCCTTTGAAATATCTTTTCTTCATGTCTTTTAAGCCTGTCAAGTCCTTTTGCAGAACTGTGAGAGCTTACCTAAAGAATTGAAAACAATACAGATGAATAAAAGATATAGATTATTTCCCTCTGCTCTTTTCTTGGATGAAATTGTCTCATGGTTTTTTAAATGACTGGGACTATTTAACTGCAACCATAATGTATTTTCTGTGGTTTCTTAATTTGGAATTTTACTCTTCAGCTCCACTTCATCCTGTCTTTCTTCTTATTGAATGCCAAGGCATTCAACACAGGAAATGGGACCACAAAGGATTATAGGAGGTTGGCTTATGTTTAAGTCTTTCTAATTTCATAGCATCTGCTGTGATGTGTCAAGCCAGGTACCATATTTCTATTATAAATCAGTCTTTCTGCCCAGACTAGATTCACAATCTTTTTAGAGTTATTATATACTTTTGTTGATCAACTTTTTAAAGACCACTTGGAGTCTTTAGATTCCTCCAATTCTTTAAAGGTAATGATGCGGTTTCTGTACCTCTTTCAATATTTAATAAGACACAGGAAAATGGTTTTACCCCAGGAATCCATATTACAATAACACAGGGAGATTTTATATCTATACAGGGTCTACTTGGCTTGGCATGCCAAATTAAAATCTCTAGGGTAGAGGTCTGGCAAAAGTGTTTGGAAACACTTGTTTGATTTATTCTGTTGTACAAGTCTGGTTCAGAGACATTGGCATATTTGAAGTAATAAATTTACCATCAAAAAAGAAAAAAAAAAATAGAAAGAAAAACCAAAGTCTGCATAGGCAGCTCTTGCCTCTAATATGCCACCTTCATAGTATGGTAATACTGAAAATTGACACAGTATCTTGCTTAGGATACAAATGCCCTGGATTCAAATTTCTGCTCTGCTTTGTCACCTGAATCAAAGTAAACTTGTAGCTGTTCTATGCCTTAGTTTACTTACTTGTATAATAAGTACAATAATAATGTCTGAAGTAATTTTGGAATTAAGTTATATATCATGTGTAAGATTAAATACTTATAAAGTACCTTCTGACTGGCATAAATTAATTGCTCAAACAATGTCAATTGTTATTTCAGGCTGCTCAGAGGCTCAGATTGGAAGTTAAATAACATGTTTTATTAGAAAATAAAAACATAAATAATTGCAAACAAAGAAATTTTGTTTAGTAGCTGGAACATTTAAAAACCTAAGATCCACATGGCATTTTGTTTTAGGTCCTTGGTATTATAAATGTTAAATCCATATTTTCATTAAAATAATCATATTAGCATTGAGAATGCCAGAGCAGTCCCCTTTAATGGCATTAGTAAAACCCTAAAGTATCACAACGTGATAGAAATTACTGGGGTGGATAATTAAGGACGGTGTTATTTCCTTCAGGCTAGGGGTATTTTGGACTGGATTATCCAATAAGAAGATTAAGAATGCATTTAGTGCAAGAAGAGGATGTGACAAGAAAATGACAGTTCTTTAAATGAAATTATTCAATATAGATATTTCAGAAATGCATTTAGTCATCAAAATAAAATTAGATATTTTAGCTATTTATATTTATTTTGTGTTTAGAGTTTTTTTTTAAATACAAATAAGAGTAGGACACAAAAAGTTTTTTTCAGTTCTTGGGGGTCTCTGATAGCTTTTAGTCTGGGCCTGAGTCAGATTCACTTCTAGGAATTCTGAGTGTGAATTCCATGTAAGCAATTTCTTTAGACAGTGTTTTCTTGCAGTGATGTCATCTGGGAGTGGAGTTAGTAGAAACTCTGTAATTAAAATCTTTGCTCTGGTTATACAATAGACAGGAGTCACCTGACAAAAATTCTCTTTCAGCGACTCTGATTTGCCATAGAACTCCTTTACTAACTTCGTAATAGATTGTAAGCTCCACAGCAACAGGACCAGGCACTCTCCATGGTCCCTGGGCTCCACATCAGCAGTGGGAGCGTCCCACATTTCAGAATCAAAGGAGTCTTTGTGTGTGTGTGTGTGTGTGTGTGTGTGTGTATGTATACACACACACTTTAAATTCTGGGGTACATGTGCAGAACGCGTGCAGTTTGTTACATAGGTGTACATGTGCCATGGTGGTTTACTGCACCCATCAACCCGTCATCTGCATTAGGTATTTCTCCTAATGCTCTCCCTCCCCTAGCCCCCTACCCCCAACAGGCACCAGTGTGTCATGTTCCCCTCCCTGTGTCCATGTGTTCTCATTGTTCAACTCCCACTTATGAGTGAGAACATGTGGTGTTTGGTTTTCTGCTCTTGTGTTAGTTTCCTGAGAATGATGGTTTCAAACGAATACTGTTCCCTCAAAGATGTCCAGATTCTAATACCCAGAAACTGTGAATGTGTTAACTTACATAGCAAAAGAAGTTTCACAAATTTGATTACATTAAGGATCTTGAGTTAGAGGCATTATCCTGAATTATCTGGCAGGCCCGATTCAATGACAAGGATCTCTATAAGATGAACGCAATAGGATCAGTCAGTAGAAGGAATTATGACAATGGAAGTAGAGTTTGGAGTGATGGGGCCAAGAGCCAAGCCAGCAACCTCTGGAAGTGAATAAAGGAAGGAACAGATTTCCCCCTGAAGTCTCCAGAAGGAACCAGCACTGACAGTACTTTGATTGTAGCCCCATAAGACTTATTTTGAACTTGTGGCCTCCAGAATGATAATAAATTCATGTTTCTTTAAGCCACTAAATGTGTGATAATGTTGCAGCAAACATAGGCAACTAATGGAGACTCATGGATCATCACATTCAATCTACTCATTTTTGATTAAGTGATATAAGGTCCAGAGAGTTTGGGTGTGCATTTATTCACTTATTCAACAATTTATTCAGTTGCTAACATCTGCCAGGCACTGTTAGCAGTAAACATTTGATCTATACTACGCCTTTTTCTGAATCTTTTGCTCAGGACCCTGGGAATTGGAATCTGGAATGGAGAGTCCCCCAGAAGTGAGATGTTTGGAGCTGATGAATTGTAATGATGGTTCACCCAATCCCCACAGCTGTACTCTTTCCATTCCTTCCAGAGGCTGGATAATTGCTTTCTTTCTTTCTTTCTTTCTTTCTTTCTTTCTTTCTTTCTTTCTTTCTTTCTTTCTTTCTTTCTTTCTTTCTGTCTGTCTGTCTGTCTGTCTTTCTGTCTGTCTTTCTTTCTGTCTGTCTTTCTGTTTGTCTTTCTGTCTGTCTGTCTGTCTGTCTGTCTTTCTTTCTGTCTGTCTTTCTGTCTTTCTGTCTTTTCTTTTATTCAGCTCCTTATAATAAATTCCTTCATTTATGCAAGTTGGATAGAGTAGGTTTCTGTATTTATTATACCCACTGTAGAAAATTATCTAAATAATCAGTTAATGGTGTCCTCTGATCACTTCAAAGGTTTATGAGAGTTTTAGATCAATGATTTCTTTTTACAAAGGGCATTTTGTTCCACAGAAATAATTGGCAGGTCACTAACCAACTGATGTTGTCATCCCCAACAAACCAAGACCACACCCTCATCTCAGCATTTGGGAAATATTTTTCTCTGTCTATGTGGAAAGAAGAATGTGAGCCACAGACTGCATTTGCAATCCTCTGATGTCTGAGCTGCTAAAAATGTGTTGTGGATAGAATCATTTTATTATAAATGTGAATTTCTTAATAATTTCAGTAAGCATTATCTGTCATCTACAAATAAGAAGATTGTTTTTATTGGATAAGTTTTAAAAATAGCCAAGAAAGGTGTGATGGCAGATGTATCTTGAGTTTAATAAGTAGCCATAATCCTATTTAAGGAGTAGCAAGTTATTGTAAGAAGGATAAAGGACAAATCAGAGAGCAGAGCCACTGCCTGTATGGGCACAGGTCTGTGGGGGTACATCCAATGACTCCACGAATAGTCTCTCGATGACTCTAGTTCCAGACACACTTGAGACTTTACTCTGTCTCCCCCTTTCTGACTTTGACAGTCTCTAATAGTAGCAGGATTCAACAGGTTGGTTAAAAGATTAAAACTGAATCCAGGTTCCACTATTTGATTTCCTTGATCAACTTAACTGTAAATGGTAATATTAACATCTATTTTCTAGGTGGTGTTCAAAGAATCAAATGAGATAATAGCTGTCAAGTATTTAGCAGTGTCTGATGCATAGTGGAATCTCAATATATGTTTTTGCCTTTTCTTTTTTTTTTTCAAATGCAAGTGTGACTAAGTACATGCTTTTACTTTTGTATCTCTGGGAGATCATTAGAAAGCATTGTAACTCTTTGAATGATATAATACCCTTTCACACACATCATACTTTTTTGTCATACCAATAATTTAATGAGTAAGTACTATAATTATGTCCATTTTATAGATAAGGAAAATGAGGCTCAAAGAGATTAGGCAACTTGATCAATGAGTACAAGCATAATACTTGTCACAAATATGACTTGCATTCAAGTCATTGAACTCAGAGCCCCTTCATTTTACAGTCCATGCTTTTTCTTTGAAATTTGCAGGGAGCCTGACTTTGTAATGGCCAAAGATCAAGCCAGGTTAGGACTATCTCTGTCTAGTAGTCTTCCTATTTTCACTGTCAGTAAAAACACATGACTTAAGGTCAACCCTAGGTATGCTGAATCTTCACCAAGGAAGGGGGAGTTGGGTTAGTGTTAGTTTGAGTGTGGCCTCCTTATTCTGTAGGAGTGGGAAACCACGTTTTAATCTTGCTAGGGTTTCAGACAAGCAACCGAAAGGAAAAAAAAAAAAAAAAAAAACTGTGCTTGCTATCTTTTCATCCTTCACTCCCAAACTCCACCTCCATCCTTGGCATGCTAGTTGGCATAGACTACACTCTTTCTTTCTAGGTCACCTCTGGATGATTGAATTTCTATGCTGAAAGTCATAGGTGGCTTTAAGGCATGACTCTCTTTTTCTGGGTTCCAATAACCATATCATCTCAATTTTTGGAAGGTGGCAGGGGGAATTAGGAGTGGTAACACACTCAGGGTACCACACACCATTGTAAACAATAGCTTATTAAATCTTCCTCAATTTAGCCTACTTTTTAAATGGGAAAATAAGTGATAAAATAGGTAGCTCCAAATTGTTCTAGGAAGACCTACCCTAGGTAGATAATGGCTGTTTATATCAGTTTCTTTTCTCGTCTCCAAATCAAAGTCCTCAATTGCACAGTGTCCTTTTATGACTGTTTTCTCTTTCAAGGGTATCCTATGCAGTCATTTTAATTTGGTTTTCCTTATACATAAAAAATGTTGCAGTCTGGTTATGTGGACATTGTAAGGAATATTTAATACACAACCTCATAAAGGAGTCTAGTTGGATTTCAGAGGTAGCAGAAGATAATATAGTGAGAGTAGTGGTGTCAGATCACTTGGCTAAAAATCTCAGTTTTACCATCTGCTAACTATTTGATCCCAGTTTGCTTAAACTCTTTTTATTTCAGTAGCACCAGGAGAATTGTATCAGGAGCTTTTGACAGCTCTGCGTCACACTCCCACCTGCAATCAGACTTCTAACCTCTATCATTTTAAGATTAATCTGTACTTTACTGCTTCCCACTCCTACTCCAAGCTCATCCCCTTACTAGAGTCAAACTGAATGAATTTGTTTGCTGCTAACACATATGTGGCTCCTTCCTAAATTTTTTCTTAAAAAATAGCACCTAGTGTGATTTGAAAACTCTAATTTTTCTCTTGATGGTCATATGTGCCTTGAGTAGAAAAAGTTATGTTGGGCTTATAACCAATTTTCTGATCCTGCAATTCATTTATTTGTTTAACTTCATTTCCACAAGCCCAGGTCTCTAGAAGGAAGCAGAGACCCTGAGCAATGCAATTTCAGGGCTTACATGTAACAGCTTCTGGTTTTACTCCATTCTTGGCTCTGAGAGAGTCAAATAAAGAGCTACTTCTATGTTCTTCTTTCTCCTTTGTCCTCTAGTTCTGGGGGTACCTGCTCTTACAATCTCCCAGGGAGAATGTGAGAGTAAATCATGTGATTTCCAAATTTGTATATCCAACCTGGGCTTTCCACCTGAACTCTAGATGTAATGTCTACTTGGGAATGACTGATAGGAGTCTCAAACTTGGCAATCCAAGGTAGAACGCCAATTTCCAACCTGTACCCTCACCTCTCCCTAAAAAGTAAAACAAACTGACAAAATTTTCTCCTAGTCTTCCCCAGTAACCTGAGTTGCTGTGGCTAAGAAGCTCAACACTACCCCTGACTTCTTACTTTCTCCCATAGTCCACATTCAATACATCCGCAAAACTATGAGCTCTGCCTTTAAAATCCATCTACCTTCTAGTATAATCATTATTGTACCCCTACTCCAGGTTATTAGTTCGTTCTCACGCTGCTGATAAAGACATACCTGAGACTGGGTAATTTATAAAGGAAAGAGGCTTAAATGACTCACAGTTCAGCATGGCTAGAGAGGCCTCAAGAAACTTACAATCATGGCAGAAAGGGAAGCTAACATATTTTTCTTCACATGACGTCAGTAAGAAGTGCTGAGCAAAAGAGAGAAAAGCCCCTTTTAAAGCCATCAGATCTCATGAGAACTCACTCACTATCAGAAGAACAGCAGCATGAGGGTAACCACCCCCATAATTCAATTACCTCCCACTGGATCCCTCCCATGACGTGGGGATTGTGGGAACTACAATTCAAGATGAGATTTGGGTGAGGACACAGCCAAACCATATCACCAGGTAACTGATACTTCTCACCAGAATCATGGCTTGAGCTTCTTAACTGTTCTCTCAGCTTTTGCCTTTATTCTGTTTTAGTTATGTATTAATGCATAATAGTTCACCACAACATTAACAGCTTAAAACAGCATTCATTTATTATCTTATAACTTTTATGGGTCAGGAGTCTTGGCACAGCTTCTCTCAGGGTCTCCTATAAGACTACAATCAAAGTGCAACCTGGGGCTAAGGTTTTATCTGAAGGCATGACTGGGGAAAGATTCACTTCCTCAAAGGCTGCTGGCCTGAAAGGGTGTCAGTTCCTTTTTGGCTGTTGGTCAGAGGCTACCCTCACTTCTTTGACATGTACATTTCTCCACTATGGCTTCTTGCTTCATCAAAGTACACAAGTCAAAAAGACAGGAGAATCTACTAGCAAGACAGAAGTTACAGTCTTATGCAACCTAATCACAGAAGCAACATCCCATTACATTTTCTACATTTTATTGGTTATAAGCAAGTCATAGATCTTGCTCACACTTAAGTAGAAGGCATTAAACAGGAGCATGAGTTAGCAAGAAACAGGAATCATTGAGAAGTTGCCTGCTACATTCTCTTACTCTTTCTTGTTCATGTAGCAGTTGGAGAAATCCTTTTAAGCATGAGTCAGGTCATGCCATACATATATTCCAAATCTTCCAGCTATTACATATTTAACTCACAACAGACTCCAAATTTTTCACGATATCCTTGCATCACCCCCATCTCAACTTATATTACTCTTCCGATACTCACTTTGGTCTGGAAGTACTGACTTTCTTCTTATTGCTCAAACCCACCTGGCCCTGTCCCATTTCAGGACCTTTGCACTGTAATTCACTCTACTTGGATCCCTCTTGCCCCATGTACATTTATGGTCTTTCATTTAATTCAGGCTTTTGCTCCAATGTCACCTTTCTAAGAGGCCTTTCTAGACTATGCTATCTAAAACAGCAATTCCTGCCTTGCTTTCTGCCTCCTTACTTTTCTCTATTTTTATTCTTATTATTTTAACTGCATAAAATATTATATACCATATTTAATTCTCTGGGTTTTTTTTTTTTTACCACTAAAAGGAAAGCTGGAGCAAAGACTGCCTATTTTATTCATGCAATACATGGAGACTTATTTGTCAAAATACAGGGGAAGTATGATAGGACAAATGTAAGCACTAAAGAAGTAGAAAAAGGAGAGTGCTGATTTCTTCTAATAATTATACTGTAATCATTCAAAAGGGTACCCCAAAGCACTATGCTCTGACCCTAAGGAAGAAGTGTGTTTTCCCTTAATTAAGATAAGAATTCCTTCAAGGACATTCAGTTACCTTTACTGCTGTCTTATCAAGCAACTTTGTGTCACTAACTCAGTTTTGTAATTGTCTTGTTCTGGGTACAACTGTGAACGGAGGGGTATTGGCATGAGGGTTTTGATGACTACAGTTGTTCATTCTCACTGTTCTCAAGTTTATAGTGGCATTTCTCCTTAAATTTACATCAACTTATAAAGTCAAGATTCCAAATCTGAAAAGCCAAGGACTCAACTCTGCACTGTGATCTTTTATTGAAGAAGCAGCAGCCATCATAGAACACATCTGAAAAAGTTATCCAACCTTATCCATTACTATCATCTGGTATTCCAAGGAGGTCATATTTGTTTAAATGCAATAATTGCAGGTTTTTCAAAGTAATAAGCTTAAAGTTTATGGTTTGTTGCTGGGGGAAAAGGGAGACATTTCTGTGGCATTGGCCTTGAAGTTTACTTTTAAAGGACAGATTTTCATTTGATGAACTGCACAAAACAAAAATGCTACAGAAATTTTTCTCTAAGTAGCTACTTAATAAAGCCTAAACTGGACAACTTCCATGCCCTTAAGGGTTTCAGAAATACAAACAGGAAGTTAACATTTCCATAGCGATAATGATTCAGTAATAAAATCTGAGGAGAAACAATAAAACAGAAGGTCAGGATGAAAGCAATTTACATTTTATTAACATCCTAACACTACATCAGAATAGATATTAAATATTTAAATGGAGTCAGAGTGTAATTATAAAAGCATCTGTAATCAAATGACTTTTTTTTTGTTTGTTTTTGGGCATGGCTTTGCTGTGGTCTTGTGTTAAAGTGCAAACTTATACAGCATTTCTAAATTCCCTCAACTTGTAAATTCTGCTTTGTTATCTTATGGACAAGTTTTGCAGACTAAGTTTCTTGTGTAAATGTTCTTTTCAAGGAAAAGGCATATAACTTATAATGTCATTCATGTCATTATTGTCAGACACTGTATATTTTAATGAATGTGATGAAATTCAGTTATTGGAAATGAGTCAAATGAATTATTTCAGAATTTCAGACACTCTTTTAAGCCAATAGGGAGACAGGTTGTCCTTTAGGCATGGATAGATCCTATAACTGGTAAAGTCTCCTGGGTTTTCCAGTGGCTTGGATTTTTCTTTTCCAAACTATTAATCTTGCCTTCTCTCTATTAGAGGAGAGAGGTGATTTCCTGAGAGAGTGATAAGATACTTCAACATTGCATTAGGAAGGAAGAACTGAATGTCAAGGAGAGAGAAAAGTGAATGTTCCAACCCTGAACTAGAGGAAGAATGACCAGGTGATGGTGAACCACTGTTAAGAATAGAAGGAAAGAAGGTGGTGTTAATTCTGTAAACCACGAATTTCTTACTGTGACCTTGAGCTGACCAGGCTTCTGGCGTTTTCTATCTTTGTCAGGTGTTGAGCTTCTAAGGTAGAAAAAGTAGCTAAGAATTGGGAAACTGATTCAAAAAATTTGGACTCCCTCTCATTGTAAAGATAATCTATCTTTCATCAGTTATCTTTTGTTGTTTCAGGAATACATACCCAGTTTCTTTAAATGTTTAAAATACCTTAATGACAGTTTCTAAGCCTTTCACTCCTTTAAAAATGTGCTGATGGCCAGATAGTATCCAAATAAATTCTTGTTCCATTATAATAACTATCCTCTTTTATTTTTCCACTTCACCTCTAGTCATTGAAATATGGTTTTGATGTGGGAAATAACACTGATGTTGAACATTTAGTTGTAATCATGTACTTTGTAGTTTACACACGATACATAAAAAGTAACTCTTTCCAAGCCTACATCCTAGTCCTAGAATGTCCTCACTTAGTTGGGTTGACATACGTGTTTTAATATGCCACAGTACTGATGGGATTTAAGAATAGTCTCCTTGTTCTAAATAAATGCAAATCTGACAGCCAGAGAAATTGTAATGTGACTTTCCTTTGACTGTAGTTGAGGTAAATTTATATACTTGTACTTAAAATATACAAATTACTTTTCCTAACATAGCCCTTAGGTTGTAATACTAGCAAGTGCTGCACCAGTCTCACACTCCTGTGATATCATTGTACTGAGCATCTACAGGAAATTGTGTAAGATATTGTGCAAATGGAATGCTGCCCTCTTATGGTTGCACAAACCCTTCCAGGGTCAAACATAAAGCCCCAGTCGCTAGCTAGGGTACTTAATAGAAAGATGTAAGAACTAGGAGGACATAAAAAAAAATTAACCCACACTGATTTTACAAATTACAAACTGGATTGAATGGAGGAGACTCATACCAATTTCATATAAGCTGACAGGATAGAGCCAAAGATAAAATCAAGTTTATTGTTTCTTTCATTCTAATGCACATTTGAATATGATTTTTAACTTCTGGTTTCATAATTTAAGTATATCAAGGGACGTCACAAAACATCAATTTTATCAAAATAAGTTATAATAGGGTAATTACAGTAAGTCAACATGGTGTCACATTTCCTCAACCATTGAAGGACCTCTTCATTTTGTCAAATTAGAAGTCTCAAATATCTAACCAAAATTTGAAAAGGTCTCAAATATCAAACTCAAAAATTTTCAATTTCCAGGACATTTTTGCTTATATTTTCCTAAGATCATTCTTATTCTTGTTTATCATCTGGGGAGTCACAGTTGAATGCTTATCCAATATGTGACAGCCTGTCAAACATTGGATAAAAGCTGTTTTTTTTTTTTTTTCCTAAAAAACCTCTTCCAAGATAGCTATTTGCATTTTTATTTGTTCTCTATGCAGTTTTAAAAATATATATTTAAGTTTACATTACTGCAATTTATTTATTGAACATAAATCACCCTTCATTATATATACACACATATATGTATATGATTGTATATATATAGTTTTATATATTCTGATTGCTGAGGCAAAAGATATGTATTTGCATATAAAACTTAGATAGACAGTGTTAAATTGCTTCTGAAATAGCTATACCAATTTACCCTCCCACCAACAGTATACAAAAGCCCATTTTGCCGTACGCTTATAAATACCAGATAAACCTCTCATCCATGCCTTTTAACTTTTCTGTCATATTTTCTATCACTTAGGCATTTTTAAAACTATGAATTTGGAAAATCATTTTATCATTCATATTTTACAAATCTAATTTACCAGTTTGTTGCTTATCTTCTAATTTTACTTGTGTTATTTGACAAAGAGATGTTTTAAATTTAAGTAGTTTTCATGCCTTTGTTAAAGTAATTTACAAGATTTGCTCACCAAGTTTATATAAAATACTCAAATTTTCCTTTAGTGGCTTTGTGATTTATTTTATTGCCTTTTTATTTAAATCTTTATTTGAAATGCATTTTATTATATGGTGTAAAGTAAGATAATTTGATATTTTTTCCAAATGGTTATTTTTCTAAGCATTTATGAAACAGTTCATTGAAACCCTACCATTTAGAACTGTCGCTTTAAATCAAGTACCTTACACTTATGTAAACTCAGACCTTTATTTGTTCTCTCTACTTTTTGGACATTTATATTATTATTTTAACTTTATTACATGCATTGACATCCAATATTCCACAAATTCGTCTTTTACTATGTAGAAAATGACTATTATAGACTTCCAAATTTTTGACATTATTAAAATACAGTAAGGTAAACAATAATAATAATAATAACTTTCCACCTAGAATTAGCTGCTAACATTGTGGCATATTTGTTTTCAATTTTTTTTCAAATTACTCTGATATGCTTGTAAACATAAAACTGAGATTTTGTAAATATGCTCGTTATAAAGAATTTAATCATTCCACAAATTGCAAATAGGCAACCATCGTCCCAATTTTCAAGAGCTAGAAATTGTCATCATTAACATTAGTTAAATGTCATTTCAAGTATTGTTCATACCTATATAAATATACAAGAATGGATGCATGAACAGACAGGCAGAAATGCATTTATTAGAAGTAAATGTGTCTGGAATTGCTTTCCAGCTTGAATTCTGTGAGGTTGCAGTCAAGCTGACAGCCAGACCATCCCATCAGACATCTCAAAATTTGATCAAGTTGATGAGTTCAATTTCAAGCTCAGTCACATGGGTGTTGGCAGACTTCTGTTCCTCATGGGTTATTGGACTGATGGCCTCAGTTTCTTGTCCTTTATAAGGCTGCTCAGAACTTGGCAGCTGGCTTCCCCAGTGTGAGTAATGTGTGAGAGAGAGTGAGAGAGACAGGGAGAGAGAGAGAGAAAGAGGGCACGCAAGAGAGCCCAAGACAAAAGTCACCGTCTTATTACAACTTAACTTCAGAAGTCATATAATTTCTGCCATATTTTATTAATTAGAAATGAGTCAATAAGGTTAGCCAACCATTAAGGATTACTCAAAGGCATGGATACCAGGAAATAAAGATCACTTGGGGATCTTTAAGTACCATAAAATATTCTGTCTTTTTTTTGAGACAGAGTCTTGCTCTGTCACCCAGGCTGGATTGCAATGGGGCGATCTCAGCTCACTGCAACTTCCACCTCCTGGAGATTCTCATGCCTCAGCTTCCCAGGTAGCTGAAATTACAGGCGAACACCACCATGCCTGGCTAATTTTTGTATTTTTAGTTGAGATGAGGTTTTACCATGTTGGCCAGGGTGGTTTCAAACTCCTGACCTCAGGTGATCTGCCTGTCTCCACCTCCCAAAGGGCTAGGATTACAGGCGTGAACCACCATGCTCAACCCCATTAGACATTCTTTAAGCTGTAGTCTTATATTTTTTTAAATACCTGTCATCAAGTTAAGGACGTTCCATTATATTTGTAGTTTATTAAGAGTTGTTATAAGTAGCAATTAATTTTTTTAAATAAAATTTTGCTTCTACTCAGGTGATTTTATGTATTGTCTTAGCTTTCTTGAAGCATGTTGTTCAAGATAGTACCATTTTCCGTACACTTAGAAATGAAATCTTCATTATTTATGAAAATTTAGAAATACTTACAGACATGTTCAAAAAATTCAGTTGACATATTGATTGTAGAAGTTTCATTTGTAGTTTCATATGTGAAAAAATATTGTCTTCCCATTATGATAATTGTATATTTTCCTATGGCTCAAGTGTGTGTTTTTTTGCTTTTTTTTTTTTTTTTTTTGAGGTGGGGGAGGTGTTTGTTTTTTACATCTAGGGCAAACTTTGTTGCTTCTTCATATTGACCCTGTGCATTTTTTGTCTAACTTATTTCAAGGTACCATATATTTCTTTGCAATGTTAATAATGGAAGTTTTCCTATATATATTTCCTAGCAGTGTTTGCCTACAGAGTCTTGTTAGTTGGAGTAAAAGTGTAAATCAGGTGGTTATAAGACAATAGGGAGTGGTGGGGCCTGGCTAAGCTCTTCTGTGGGTTCCACCTAAAAGTGACAAATTCAACTAAAACAAGCAAGCAATGAAACCAACACTGCAACAAACAAAACATATTTATACTTTTTGTTTAAAACAAACAAGAAAATAAACACTATGCTTTTTAAAACTATCTGCAGAATCATGGGCACCAAACTGAGATCTGTGATATCCTTTACATTACTGCAATTTGAATTTTCAGTTATGTTGCTTCCCTATGTCTGTTATATTTCTCAATTTTTATTTTCTTAAAAAAACTATCAATTTATTGAGCTATTTTGCACTTTTAATGCTTTTAGAAATACTATGCCATTTTTATCTCCCAGTGGTTATACTTAAATTTAATAAAATATATATTTTATCCTAGATTTTTTAAAAAATAAATTGTGTGGGATATTTTCCAACCTGGGGTAAAAATGAGATGTTCTATAAAATTATCTTCTGTTTCTTGTAGTAATTCTATTTCTTCAGGGGGCATTTCCATCAAGTCATTGAATTGTTTTCCGTATTTGCAACTAAAGTTACTTGTATATCCAAAGATTAGTGTTTTGCTTATCCTGATGGAATAGAGAAAACAAATTTTGTTCAGCAATTGAATCTGATATGGCCAGAGATGTTTGAATCCTGTTATTGATGTATTTTAGGCCCAGGGGATGGGATAAGAAAACATTGAAGATTGATTAAACCCCATTTTCTCAGTTCTCTGATGAGTTGCGAAGGATTTGCATGGAAACAATGACTTCCTGGAGGTCCTCCTAGTGTGATGAAGGGTTTGTGCCAGCTGAAGTTAGCTATTTCTTTCCTGACACATCTATTCTCCATATGACTCTGCCAGGGCATCATCCTGCTTTTTTTGACTTTATAAAAGATAGTTTTATTGTTAATTATTTACCTTAATAATTTCAGAAAGAAAAACAGACTAGCTCAGTCCGACATGATTGGCAGTTGGCAAAATCTGGGGAAGCAAGTGTTCTGATTGCTAAGGATTTGATTAGATTCTTTTAATACTTAGCTATCTAATGCTTCACATATAATCCAGAATAAATGTATCATCTCCTTCCCTTTCACTTTAATACTACACCTACCTCCCTTCAATGTGGAAATATTTTCCTTAAATATGGTTTTCAGAAGAACAAGTTCCCTCAATAATATAACAATGAGGACAGTGCACAAAAAGAAAAACTCAAAATGAAACTCTACATGAAAATTTGTCTAAAGAAACAAATCTTTCAAAATATTATGAAATAAATCCAGTTACAAATACACTTATTCATCTGTGAATAGGTTCTGGTATAATAACTGAAAATGGCTGACTGTTTACAAGATACACAAACAGGAACAGTGCACCTACCCCTGTAATGGCCCTCAGAAGCCCAAAATGTTCCATGTGCTGTAGGCCAGAACATACAACAATCAATCTTCATCTTTTTCCTTCTGAAAAGCTGTCCCATAGTTAGGCTGGACTATGGGACTGTCTTGTTCACAAACAGGAAGATCTCCTTTTCAGAAGGAAGCTGAATCCTTTTCCTGATGATTCATATTAACTGAGCTACAGTGGCATCAACTGGACCCAACTTCCTCTGGTTGTCAGTGTTAACGACCTGAGAGCCCGAGACCTTTTCCACAATTACCAGAACCTGGTCGGGATATATTGCTCAGATCTTTGAGGATTCTATGCATCTATGTTCCAGTGAGTGTTCTTCCTTGAACATATACTTGATGATGGCAGTGAGTAGGAGGTGGAGCTGGCTCTTGGAGCTGTGGATCTCAGTGCACCAACCACACCATCCTCTGACTTATTTAGCCTGCTAGCCATGCTGTTACAGCTTGGGTTGAACATTGCAGTCCACGATGCTTCTTGTGTCATCACGGTGCTCTTTGCCTGAAATGCTGGTAGAATGGAGATGTGTTCTACAATGGATGTCCTACGTCTCTGTTGTTGCTTTGAGCCCTTGCTCTCAATTTATCAGTATTTTGGTGTTCCACAGAGTTAGAGTGAGATCCTTTTGATATTTTCTTCTAATGAGCTTTTCCTTTGTTGATATCACAAATGATCAGTTATTTCAATCCACTCGTGTGTCTACCAGAATGCATAAAATCCTTCCCCAATTTCAAAGGCTAGTATATGTTTTTACTTCTTTTGTTTATACTTCTTTGTTTCTTATATGAGATTTTGAAGGTTAGTGAAGATAGGGAGGAGTTATATTTACAGTGTCAGTGTGATATGTTAAAGCAGATATCACATGACATATTCTTCATGAACCCAGTCTGCTTCCCAGCAACCACATGGGCTTATTTTATGGAGGCTCATAGATACCTCTTAACAAAATCATCCAGAATAATTATTATGTGTTGAATTGTGTCCCTTCAAAAGATCGTTGAAGTCCTAACCCCTGGAAATTGTGAATGGGACCTTATTTGGAAATAGGGCTCTTAAAGCTGTAATCATTACAGAATCTATAAAGAATTTAAACAACTTTACAGGCAAAAAACAACTCCACTGAAGAGTGGGCAAAGGATATGAACAGCTAATTTTCAAAAGAAGACTTACATGCAGCCAACAAGCATATGAAAAAATACTCAACAATACTAATCATTAAGTAAATGCAAATCAAAACCATGATGAGATACCATCTGACACCAGTCAGAATGGCTATTATTTAAAAAACAAAACAAAACAAAAAAAACACAGAGGCTGGCGAGGTTGCAGAGAAAAGGGAATGCTTATACACTACTGGTGGCAATGTAAATTAGTTCAGCCATTGTGGAAAGCAGTTTGATGATTCCTCAAAGACCTTAAAACAGAATTACCATTCAATCTGGTAATCCCATTACTGGGTATATTTTCAAAGCAATATAAATTGTTCTACCATAAAGACGTGAATAATCTATTAATTGCAACACTATTCACAATAGCAAAGACATGGAATCAACTTAAATGTCCATCAGTGGTAGACTGGACAAAGAAAATGTGACACATATACACCATGGAATACTATATAGTCATTAAAAAAGAATGAGATCATGTCCTCTGCAGCAACATGGATGGAGCTGGAGGCCATATCCTAAGCAAACACAGGAACAGAAAACCAAATACTATATGTTCTTACTTATAAGTGGGAGCTAAATAATGAGAACACGTGGATGCTAAGAAGGGAAAAACAGACTCTGAGGCCTACTTGAGGGTAGAGGGTGGGAGAAGGGAGAGGATCAGAAAAAGTAACTATTGTGTACTAGGCTTAGTACCTGAGTGATGAAATAATCTGTGTAACAAACCCCCATGACACGAGTTTACCTACATAACAAATCTGCCCATGTACCCCTGAACCTAAAATAAAAGTTAAATAAATACGGATGTAATCAAATGAAGATGAGGCCATTCTGGATTAGGGTCATACCGGATTATGTAGATCCTAATCCTGTGGCTTGTATTTTTATACAAGGGAAATTTGGACACAGAGTCACAGAGGGAAAAAGCCATGTGATGATAGAGGCAGAGATTGGACTGATGTGTCTATAAGCCAAGGAACACAAAGAGTCGTCAAAAGCCACCAGAGCCTAGGAAAAGGAAAGGAAGGTGTATTAGTTTGTTTTCACGCTGCTGATAAAGATGTACACAAGACTGGGCAATTTACAAAGAAAAGAGGTTTAATAGAGAACTCACAGTTCCACGTGGCTGAAGAAGCCTCATAATCATGGCGGAAGGCAAGGAGGAGCAAGTCATATCTTACGTGGATGGTGGCAGGATAAGAGAGCTTGTGCAGGACAACTCCCATTTTTTAAAACCATCATATCTCGTGAGACCCATTCACTATCAGAAGAACAGCACGGGAAAGACCCACCCTCATAATTCAATCGTTTTCCACCGGATCCCTCCCACAACACATGGAATTATGGGAGCTACAAGATGAGATTTGGGTGAGGACACAGAGCCAAACCATATCAGAAGGATAGTTCCCTGCAGCCCTCAGAGAAAGCATGGCCCTGCCAGCACCTTGATTTTGGACGTTTAGCTCCCAGAATGGTGAGAGAATATTCTGTTGTTTGAAGCCACCAAGTTCATGGAACTTTGCTATAGCAGCCTTAGGAAATGAATATGGTAGTCATTTGATAATTTGAAGAATTCAGGTCCTCCTTAAAAAAAAAATTGGTAAGGAATATTTTATTGCCCACCATTCTGCAAAACCTCTTTCTTCATGATTCTGCGATGATCATTAATTTTGTAAGAAGGTCTGACAAATTTCATAATTTTTCCTTCTAGTTCCTGTTGTGCAGGAGTATGAGAGAAAAAAGCAGCTTCTGAGCCTGGTGTAAATTTTACCTGGGGCAGTTGTTGAGTAAATGTGTTATTTTTTAAAAAGGTGATTTAAACAGGGATTTATGAACATGTACTCTCCTTTCCACATATAAGATGTGCATTCAGTGGGTCCAAAGGGCAGACTGAACATGTGCTCAAGCCTCATTCTCCCTCTCTTGGTCCCCAGATATAACATACAGTTCTAGAAAATACCCAAGAGGTCTAGAAATTATTAGGAAATCCTGAAGAAAGAGATAAAGAAAATCAGTGGTCTAGAAATTATTAGGAAATCCTGAAGGAAGAGAAACCTAGAGCCAAAAGCATAGCTCCAAATACATTTCAGGTGGAAGAGGACTCATAGTTACCCCAAGCTGGGAGGTGGTAAATAAGATTGTTAGGTAGGGGCCCTGAAGTGCATATCAGGTGTTTGACTAGAGACCTATAGCAGTTCCAATCTGAAGTTTTCACCCTCTTTCAACAATCAGTTAGGCCAAGCAGTGACCACTGCCATCTTTGGAGTCAGAGTTCAGTAAACAAATACAGCACTTATAGAAAGGCTCTGCGAGAGACTCTCCAGTCATGATGGTCCCATGGTCAAGAATCACCAAAACTTGGGGAAATCTAATTTAATGAGGAATAGTAATACAATGAAAACTCCCAAACAAAACCAAAGCAAATACAGAGATACCATGAAATGACTAGAAATGACAAATTAAGACTTTTAACAAAAGTTTATAACTAGTAAAGATATGGAGCAATATTATATCTATAGAAAAGAAACAGATGTAGAGATAGGAAATTCAAAATCTGCCCCTTGAAGAATGCATCTGATGCTCTGAGTAGCAGAATAAACATAAAAAGAGTTGTAAATGGAGTTGAGCCATTTTCTTTATTCAGGAGAAGAGAACAATGTGATTGAAAATGCAGAAGAAAACCAACATCCGACTGTTCTAAATAAACTTGTTAGAATTCCAGAAGAACATAAAGAGCATGGATGGAACAAAATATTCAAAGAAACGTTAAAAATTATTTTACAGTGCTGAGAAAAATAAATAGATTATAAAATTGAAAGTAATGATTGGATGCCAAACAAGATGAATGAAAAGAAGACCCACATCTAGGCCAAAATGTAGAAACAACTCAAATATCCATAAACAGATGAATGGATAAACAAAATATATTTATGTACACTCAAATAGTATTTCTCCATTAAAATGAATGAAGTACTGATGCATTCTACATTGTGGATAAACCTTCCAAGCCTTATGATAAGTGAAAGAAGCCAGTCACAAAAGGCCATACATATTATATGATTCCATGTACATGAAATATCTAAAATAGGTAAATTTATAGACACAGAAAGAAAATTGGTAGTTTTCAGGTATGGCACGTGGAAGGAATGGGGACAGACTTTTTAATGGGTAAGGAGGTTTCTTTTAGGATGTTGAAATGTTTTAAAACTAGATGGAGGGTCTGGTTGCACAATATAGTATGCTAAATACCACTGAACTGTACATTTTTTAAAGATTAATTTTATGTGAATTTCACCTTAACTTTAAAAAAAGAAAAAGCAACAGGGGAAGAGAGGCGAATACTTTGTCTCGTCTCTGAGAGATACATGGGAATGCTTATGGAACTGTTCCTGGAGAGTAAAAACAAAACAAACCCACACCTTGATATATTGTAAGTGGAACTTTAGAACGTCAGATGTGAAGAGAAAATTCTAGAAGTTTCTGGAGAGAAAAGCAGATAACTTACAAAGGAGCAAGAATGATTGATAACCAGGCCAGGTGCAGTGGCTCACACATGTAATCCCAGAACTTTGAGAGTCTGAGGTGGCCAGATCATTTGAGGCCAGGGTTTTGAGACCAGCCTGGCCAACAGGGCAAAACCCTATCTCTACTGAAAATACAAACATTAGCCAAACATGGTGGTACAGGACTGTAATCCCAGCTACTTGGGAGGCTGAGGCATGAAAATCTCTTGAACCCAGGAGGCTGAGGTTGCAGTGAGCCAAGGTCGCACCACTGCACTTCAGCCTGGGAGACAGAGTGATAATCTGTCTGAAAAAATAAAAAGAAGAAAGAAAAACTGATTATATACTCTTCATTAAAAACACTGAGTTCAAGAAAACATTTAATATCTTCAAAGTGTTGAGAAAAAAAATTCCGAGCCTTAAATTTTATGTGTAGACCAACTATCATTCATGTGAATGGCAGAATAAAGGTAGATGTAGACATTCCTGGACTTAGGACATTTATCACCCATAACCCTATCTGAAAAGCTTATTAAAGTTATATGTCACCAAAATATTTAAAAATCTTCCATGTATTTTATCAGGAGCATGATAAGCAAAGAAACTGATAAAACTTTTTAATAAGAATAATAAATAGTCTTTGGTTTCAGCACCAACAGGTAAAGTATGGAAATCGTCACTCCTGTCCTTAGAACAAAAACAGCTGGACAAACTAAAAATCAACACATGTTTGGTTCCACCAGAGAACCTGGGTCTCATGGCAAACCACCCCAAATCTGGAGAGACAGGTGCATCCAGAGAGATCGAGCTGAGATCTGTTCACCTGGAAAAGAAGCTGCTGGAGTCATAGACTGGTGGAACACTTACATGGTAATTTTGATAAGTTATTGAAGGCTGACTGTGAACCAGCATGAATAAGAAACTACTAGGGACCCCAGTCTTCGGGATTTCCTAAAAGTTTGTGGGTTTTGGTTCCAGGAATATTATCAGATTCTCATCATGAAGATCTGGGAAAGATCCCCTTAGGGTTCTGGTGGTGGAGACAGGGGTAGGGGAGAGTAAGTATTGAGAAATGTGTCCAACTCCTCTCTGTAACAAAGACATAGTCTCCCTGTGAAAGTCTTCAGCAGAGAGCAATTATGAAATCTGATCACAGCCGGAAATAGGGAATTCTTCCTACTCTAGTCCCTTCCAATCCTCTTGTTTCACCTAAGAGGGGAAAGACATTATCAACAGGAGTTAAGGCTTCAAGGAAATAGACTAGGAATGAGGTAGCTAGGGAAAGGAGTAGAAGACGAGAGAAAAAGTGGCATCACTGGCGAAACATCTGTGAAGGTCACTGCCCTGAGTCACAGACTGACTAAAAATCCAAGATCTAATTGAAAGATTATAGAAGGCTCCTTCTTCACCACACCTTACCATCACACTGACAAGTATAATAACAGTGAATTACAGCTGGAAAAGCTGCATGACACAGACTCTCTTAGGACTGCATTAAAAAAACCCCAAGTCAACAGGGGAGCCAACAACAGAAACTCTAGAGGAATTAGAAACCTCTGACACCTATAGCTACAACAAATATTAAACATAATCTAACTCCTCGCCAGATTAACATAAATCCTCACACTGCAGGCCATTTTGCTCAGTTTTTATTACCCAGTACAATATGTCTGGCTTTCAACAGAAAATTATAAGGCATGCCAAAAGGCAAAAACAAAATAAAACAAAACCAACAAACCAACACACAAAAACATTCTGAAGAGACAAAGCAGTCATTAGAATGCGACTCAGATATGACACAGATATAGAATTACTAGGCAAACGATTTAAAATAACTATAATTAATGTGTTAAAGGCACTAATGGAAAAAGAAGATATCAGACAAGAACAGATGAGTAATGTAAGCAGATATTCTAAGAAAGAATCAAATGTAAATGCTAGAAATCAAAAGCAAAGCAACAGAAATGATGAATGCCTCTGATGCGTTCATTAGTAGAGTGGACATAGCTGAGAACAGGATCAGTGAACTGGAACATAAATAATAGAAATTTTCTAAACAGAAATGCAAAGAGAATAAATAATGAACCAAACAGATGAGAATATCCAAATAAAAGGTGTAACACCTATAGTTGGAATACCAGAAAGAAAGAATGGAGCAGAAGAAATATTTGCAACAACCATGCTCAAGTGCTTTCCAAAATTAATGTTACACACCAAATCACGGATTGAGTAAGCTTAGAGAACACCAAGCAGGATTTTAAAGACAAAACGCACACACACACACAAACACACACAGACACTCATCTGCCTGTAACTTACTCAAACTGCAGAATACCAAAGACAAAACCTTGAAAGAACAAATAAAATTATAGTCTTGGAAAGTTTAAGATTGTATCAATGTGTTAGTAGCATATGGTGAAAGGAAGAAGGCAGGTAAAAATTTGTGTGTGTGTGTGTGTGTGTGGGAAGGCTGTATATACAGATTAGCTGTAGATAGTAATAAATGTCATATTTAGGTTGGGTATCCCTTATCCAACATGCTTGAGATGAGAAATGTTTTAGATTTCAGATTTTGAAATATTTTATTGTCATACTTACCAGTTTAACATCCCAAATCCAAAAATCTGAAATGTTTCAATGAGCATTTCCTTTGATCATCAGGTTGGTTCTCAAAAAGTTTTGGATTTTGGAGCATTTCAAATTTTGGATTTGGGGATTTGGGATGCTCAACCTGTGCTACATATATAGATACTGTGGAACTGTAACAGTAACAACTTGGGGGTTTGAAATAGGGTATGTAATTTCCAAATAACTAGCGGAAAAGAGATAGATAAAAAATGAAGTCTTATCAACCAGCTGTATTACATCTCTACCGAGGAATCTGAGGTCATTACAAAGAACAAGATAGATTGTATGGTCACTGAGCTCAAAATATTTTATCTAATATTATCCAATAAAAACTACATATTTTCATACATATGTATATGCATATAAATATATTTTAAAAGCTGAGAAGAATATACCTTTAGGAAGAGAAAGGAAATAGAAATGGTAAAGGGAAAAAGACATAATTTTTACTTACATTGTTTGAATATATGTAAACATTTATGTATAGATGATATAATTAGGAAAGTGATTTCTAAAAACTACAAGCCTGTAAATAGGTTCTGTCTTAATGCTGAAGAAAGGAAGATGGACCTGAATTTTCCATTCTTCACTGTAAATGGGAGGACCAAGTTAACATAGAGTAATATGTAAAATTACAAATTATTTCTCTCCACAAAACCTTAAAATGTCATGTGAGAGGATAGAGCTTCAAAGGGAAATAATTTGTTCCTGGAACACAATTTTTCATTTAAACACCATCTTCATTTTGAAGAGAAAACAAATGGGTGCAATATGATCCTGCTGGCCTTAGGCCTACTCCTGTACCACAAGTGCCATATGAAACCATGAAAGGAACCACATCAAGGCAGATGAGACCACTGAGAACTTCAAGGAAATCATGTCAGCCACATATGATTTATCTGTGGACCTTTGTTGGGCAAAGCAAGCTGAGAGGCCCAGAGCTAATGGGAAAAGTCATCAAGTTAAAAGTCATCCTTGGAAAGAACACGAAGGAGCAGGAATCTAAAAAGTTTGGAAATGCTGTCAATTCCATAGACTTAGTACTCTTTCATTTAGGGAATTAGAGAGAAAAAAAAACAAAAAACAAAAAACACCATAATGCTGTTCATTGTACTCAAAGGCAGTATTATTCTGACAATTTGGAAAATCTTTTATTCTTTCATTTAAGCCTAAGAAACAATTTTTAGTTAATTTTATTTTGACAAAGTATTAATCATGTCATAAATATACTATTTGGGGGCATTTTTAATATTTCTGGAATTTCACGTGTATCATTTATTATCTGGAGGTCAGTGTTGTGTAGTTAAGAGACTGGGCTTAAGGCCACACTGCCTGAGACAGCATCCTACCTGCAACACTTACTAGCTATGTGACATTTGTCAGTATGTACCTCCCTGTGCCTTAACTACCTCGATTATAAAATGAACTGTACCCATTTCATCAAGTCGCTGTGAGGATCAAATGAGATACAAAAAGGAAATTTCTCACAATCCTCCCTGGTACAAATGAACACTTATGAATAACATCTGTTAAACCTTCATTCAACCCCAAGAGGTAGATTCCCCTTCTGAAGACAAAGTCACTGAAACCTAGAGAGGGAAAGTAATTGGTTTGAGTTTGCAAATGGTGGATGGAAGTGGTGGAGACAGAATGCAAACCAGTGGAGTCTGGCCCCCAAACCCCTGGTCTATGCAGTCACCATAATACATTGTTTTGAAAATTTTTCATACCTTTATCTTTTGCTTTTCCACTTGAACATAAACTCTGAGAAGTCAGAGGCAACTGTATCTTCTACTTCTAGATTTTCTTGTGTGGCCCAATTCAGTGTCCTGAGTATGTGTAGCTAATATTGCTGAAAGGAGAAAACTGATATTAATAAAGCACTTAGGTAACAACTGCCAAGAATTATGGCCAGGTACTGAGATAAATTACATTTATACTCAATCCTTACTAAAATAAATTTCAAGAGACAGATATTATTATTCTTGTTTTACAGATGGTTTACAGTTGTTGCTTAGAGGACAAATCTTTCTTTCCTTGGACTGTACGTTCTTCTTGTAGGAGGCACACGGTCATTGACAGCATGATTTTACAGCTAGAGTTGATAAGAAATTTGATTCTGCTGCTTACATAAGAGTGTGATTTTTGAGTTATTAAACTTCTCTGAGTCTCATTTGTAAAATGCAAATAGAAAATACAGCCTACATCAATTAATAATGATAGTAGATGAGGAAATACATGTAAAGGTCTATGTTGGAATCACAGCAGTCTATAAATATTAGCTTTCACTATTATTATTATCATTTTCAATATGTGTTTCAATAGAGTCAGTTGAAGTGAAAGGATCTTTTTAAAAATTTTAACCTGTCAGTGTGCTCCAGTGTGAGAAACATCCTGTCTTCAATGGAAAAGCTTTAGGGGTCATTTATACAGGTAATTGAATCAGTTTAAACAACTCCACTAGGCAGTGCCTGTCCAAAATAATCATTGTTTCAGTAAAAGGGTTGGCAGGACATGCTAGAAGATATTTTTAAAATATTACTTCCTAACGAAAGTGTTGCCTATAAGTTTATAGGAATAGGAAGCTTGTGATGGGCAGACAGAAATCTGTATGCAACAAATATTACTTCTCCAGCTAAAGAACTCGACCTTTAAAAGGACAGTGAAGCCAAATCTATTAAGATTTTATCATCATTTGGTGATTATACCTCAGAAGTTCAAAATCCCTGGGTGAAGAAAACCCCACACATATTTTTATCTCATTCTACTTTTAGAAACTATGATACACTACACTTGAACCAGAAAGATCAGTAAATTGGATGTTCTGGTTATAATCAAATAATATTTATCATACATCCCAAATGAATTAAAAGGTAGAATATTCACATCAAACATTATACCATAAACAATATACATAATAATAAGCTTTCAGTGTGTAAAATGTTTACTTTGATTATTCTGGAAGCACTCTAGGTTGTCAGAATGTCCCAGTATTGTCATTATGAACCTTAATTGTTAGGATAATATAAATTTCAGCACAAGGTAAGGAATATCTTCTCACAGAGAAAAAGCACCTCTACAATGGAATGGGCCATAATGGAATTTCATGAGTTCCCTTTGCAGGGAGCTTTAAACAAAAGCTGTAGGATTGCTTGCCTAAAAGGTTGCAAAACAGATGTTGGTATAAGATGAGGAGTACTAGAGTTGTTTATAAGAGCTGGTTACATTAGTTTCCTAGGGCTTCCTTAACAAAGTACCACAGATTGGGTGGCTTAAACAACAGATATTTATTTTCTCAGTTCTGGGTGCTGGAAGTACAAGAGCAAGATATCAGCAGGATTTTTTTTTTTTCTCAAGTCCTTTCTCTTTGGCTTGTAAATAGATGTCTTTTCTGTTTTCTCACATGGTTCTTCTTCCTTCTTTCTCCTTCGTTCCTTCTTCTTCTTTCCTCCTCCTCCTCCTCCTCCTCCTTCTTCTTCTTTCAGACAGAGTTTCACTCTTGTTGCTCAGGCTGGAGTGTGATGGCACAATCTTGGCTCACTGCAACCTTTACCTCCCAGGTTCAAGTGATTCTCCTGCCTCAGCCTCCCGAGTAGGTGGTGCCCACCACCACAGCTGGCTAATTTTTGCATTTTTAGTAGAGACGGGGTTTCTCCGTGGTGCCCAGGCTGGTCTTGAACTCCTGACCTCTGGTGATCCACCCGCCTTGGCCTCCCAAAGCGCTGGGATTACAGACATGAACTACTGCTCAGTCACGGTCTTTCTTCTATGTGTGTCTGTATCCTAATCTCTTCTTTCTATAAAGACACCAGTCATATTAAATAAGGGCACACATTAGTGATCTCATTTAGCCTTAAATACCTATTTAAAAACCCCATATCCAAATATAGTCACATTCTGAGATACTGGGGTTTGGGACTTCAACATGTGAATTTTGGGGAACTTAATTCACCCTATAACAGGGGTTTAGAGGAGAAGCACTGGGACCCTGGTTAAAGATTAAGAATTCCTCAGCTTTACTCCTGAATATTGATTCAGTAGGCCAAGAGAGTTGCATTTTTCATGTGTCTAATAGCTAGGACTTGCTTTTAGCTAGTGTCAGGTGATCATCATCTTAAGCTAGCTCAATCAACATGGAGGACGTATTGTCCCACACAAATAAACATTTCAAGAAAAGGGTTTTAGAGGTACCTTGAATAAGGTCTGAATACAACAGCTTAGATTCTCTTTTTACATTCCTCCCATCTGCTTTCTCAGTGTGGCTTCCATTTTTCAGTCCCCTTGTGGCTGGACCCTTGACCCAGCCCCCTATGTTTACAAAGGTTCACGTTTAGTGGAGGTGGAGGCAAATCATTTAACATTTTACCTGTGAAGTGGCAAGGTAGCTCTTAAATGGCAAAAATGGATCTTAAGTGGCAAAACAAATGAGGAATAGGTGAATTTCTGCACTGTGGAACCTGAAAGAGCCAATTTACATACACATAAAGATACAAAATATACAATTATACAAAACTGTAATTCCAAGTTTGTTTTAGTAATAGGCAAATAATACTAATAGTGTTTACTTAGTGCTACCTGTCAGCCCCTAGCTTGAATACTTCACATGTATATTTAATACATTAGGTACAGTTATGATCACCATTGTTCAGATAAGGAAACAAAGTGGGCCAGAGTCTATATCCCTTGCCCAAGGTAGAGCCAGTGAGAGCCATGAGGAGGCAGAACTGGGATTCGAGTCTTTGTCTTTGGAGTCCTTATTTGCTAATGCCACTTTTTGCAGCCTCCTCGACGCAGACACAGAGGGTATCAGAGTTATCCATCTCTAGTAGAGCTGAACTCACTCAAATTTCATGATACGACAGTAACGTCGGGGATGAAAGAAAAGTTATGTTATTTATTTTAATTATGCACATACACTAGAAAGACCCACTGATCTGACTTTAGTTTGAAAAGCTGTTTTCCAAATTTAATATGCATGAGTTCATTTTATCTCACAGCACTGACAAACGGACCCATCACAAGGTAACTATTAATACTTATTAAGGATGTGTTAATTCAATTCAATGTGGGCAAAAGGGGAAAAAAAGAGTTAAATAATGCTGCTTTAGCCCCTCCTTGAGCTACGAATCTTATCTAATAATGAGGTCACTTGAAAGCCTTACCAATCAGCAAACTGAGAAGCCTGACATAAATACTACCCAGTCAGTATTCAGTGTGTCTTGTCTTTATTTGATAAAGTATATTTCTTTCACTATTGAATTGCAGCAAAGGTGTAGGTCTTTCCCTGGAATTTGAGCAGAATGCTTTGTCCTATTGCTAAGAAAATGCATATAAGTGCCTGAGACAGTTTAGTGGTCTTTACCAAAAATAGCTTGGCCTTTTGACTCACCCAGGCTGCCAGTAAACTCTGTATTTTTTCCCTCTCTCCACAGATATGCTAAATCTGGTAACATCACGTCAGTGCATTCCGAATTGGATGCAACACTGAATTTGTTTTAATTTGGAAATCCTTGTTATCAGTTCATATGTTGAATCAGAGAACATTGGGACAGGAATGGTCTAGCAGATTATTTAGCCCAGCCTCATGGACTTATAGATAACAAAAGAAAATATAAGAGATGTTAAATGACCCACACAAGACCACATTGCTGGTAAGTGGCAGGCCCAAAATAACTCTGGGCTCCTGGTGCATGAAACAATTTGTTTTCTACCGGAGTCTTAACAGGAGGTTTCAGGGATAGGATATAGCCCACCCCTTCAAAAATAGTTTAGTAGAGTAACACAAGGTGTGAACCCTAGATGCTACTGTATTTAGGGACTTTTCATATTGCTATACGGTGCTATAGCAAGAAGGAATATTTAAGAATCAAATGATACAAAATCCAGGGAAACAAATAGATATTTTAATGATCAAACTTGGATATGGGTGGCTCTCTTTCTTTCTTTTTTTTAACTGTGGTAAGAATATTTAACATGAGATATACCCCCTGAACAAGTTTTTAGAGGTACAGTACAGTATTGTTGACTGCAGGTAGAATGTTGCACAGACAGTTTCTAGAACTTATTCATCTTGCATAGTTGAAACTTTGCACCTGTTGAACAGCACCTTCCCAGTCCCCTCTCCCAAAACCCCTGGCAGCCAACATTCTATTTTCTGCTTAATTTGACTGTTTTAGATAACTCACATAAAAAACGATCATGCTGTGTTTATTCTTCTGTTTGGCTTATTTCAGTTAGCATAGTGTCCTCAAGGATCATCCATGTTGTTACACATGGTAGTTTCCTTCTTTGACTAAGGCTGAACAGTATTCCGTTGTGTGTACATACAATGTTTTCTTTATTCACACAACCATGATAGCGATTTCTTGGCTATTGTAAATAATGCTACAATAAACATGGGACTGCACATATCACTTTGAGATCCTGATTTAAGTTATTTTGGAAAAATACCTAGAATTAAGATTGTTAGATCATATGATAGTTCTATTTTTAATTTTTTGAGGAACGCTCATTCTGCTTTTTATAGTGGCTACATCATTTTACATTCTTACCAACAGCATATAAGAGTTTTAATTTTTCTTCATCTTTGCCAGCACTTATCTTTTTTTTTTTTTTTAAAAAGGGCTATTCTAAAAGGTGTGAAGTGATACCTCATTATGGTTTTGGTTTACTTTTATTTGATTATTAGTGATGTTGGGCATCTTTTCATATACCTGTCGGCCATCTGTATGCTTTCTCTGCTAGTCTATTTGTGTTACCATAATGAAATACCTGAAAGTGGGTAATCTATAAGAAAAGAGGTTTAATTGGCTCATGGTTCTCCAGGCTGCACAGAAAACATGGCACCAGCATCTGCTCAGCTTCTAGTGAGGCATCAGGTTCATGGTAGAGGGCAAAGTGGGAGCGGGCGTGTCATGACAAGAGCAAAGCAAGAGAAAGAGCAAGGGTTGGGGGAGGTACCACACTCTAAAACAATCAGCTCTCACATGAACTAGCAGAGTGAGAACTCACTCATTACCACAGGGGTGGCATCAAGCCATTCATGCGGGATCCTCCCCCGTGACAAATGCCTCTTACTAGGCCTACCTCGCACATTGGAGATCACATTTCAACATGAGATTTGAAGAAAACACACTTCCAGACCATGTCACCTTTGGAGATATTTCTATTTAAATCCTTTGCCCATTTCAAAATCAGACGGTTGTTTTCATCAGGTTTTGTTTTGTTTTGCTATTGAATCACATGGGTTCCTTATATACATTTAATAATAACCTCTTACCAAATATATGGTTTACAAATATTTCCTCCAATTACTTAGGTTGTATTTTCACTCTGTTGATTGTTTCCTTCCCTGTGCAGAGGCGGTTTAGTTTGATGTGGTTCCACTTGTCTATTCTTGCTTTTGTTACCTGTGCTTTTGATGTCATATCCAATAAATCATTGTCAAGACCAATGTTTTGAAGCTTTTCCCCTGTGTTTTTTCCTAGGAGTTCTAAAGTTTCGTATCTTACATTTACATCTTTAATTCATTTTGAGTTGATTTTTATTCACAAGTACTTAATAAGCACTTTAATCCTCATGCTGACCCTTGAATTACATTTTACTGTCCTCATTTTTAGATGAGAAACAGATTCAAAGTATTTATGCCTCAAGTGACACAGCAAAATCATGATGAAAACAGAGTCCGGACCCAGCTGCAACTGATTCTGAAAGCTATTCTCTACTCACTGCCTTCTAAAGAAATCTCTTTGTAGGCTGTTCTTTTGCTATAACTCTTCCTCCATTTTTGGTTGTGTTTGATAACTGGTGAGTGTTTGGGTGTCTTCTGCATTACTAGAAATTCACAAGAGTTAAATGGCTGTGTTTCATGGCATGTAAAGTTATATACATTAGATTAAGGCATGCACCTGGAGCTTCTCAGTTCGAGGGATGTTAAGGGAAATGTTTTAGAGAGCAGTAAAATAAAGGTATTGGTGTTAACAAATGGAAACAACCTGTTCTATTTCATATGATAAAATAAATTCATCTTGTACTCCATTAAGGCGGCAGCATTGAAAAATAGCACTGGAGTGTTCAACATATGATCAGTCAAGACCTGGGTGTCAAGCACAAGTTTATCAAATACAAGTGATGTGATTTTGAACAGCAAATTAACCTCAGTATTTTCATCTATAAAATAAAAATATTCTTTCTGCTAACTCGCAAGGCTGACTTAAAAATGAAATGAGAAAAAAATATAAAGATTTTATCTCCTCTAAAATGGTGTGAATTTAGAAGAAAGAAGTTAAATCTGCCTTTTACCCATGACATATTTCCCAGAGAGAGTAAACATTTCAATTATTCCCAGTGTGGATAAACTTAAACTCTGTATGAATTTAATAGGAAATATTCATTCTAAGCTTTTCTTGAATTGGCTGTATTCCTATCTAAAGTTGAGGAAATGGAGTTATTTGCGACATGTATGGTACAGTCATGAAACCACCACCTTGACCAAATAAAAAGCGTAATCACTTACACATTTTGCTGAGATAGCTCATGAATAGAAGTTCATAAAAGGCCAAGTGATTTTTACCATCTTGTGCATGTGATCTTGTGGTAAAAATTTAAGAACTTGGATGTGCGTGACTTGATTGCATCATTCTAAATAATAGCCCGTTGGTATCACAACTAAGATTTTTATTGTGTTAGCATTTATTGGAGGCCCCCTATTCTCCAGGCACTGTGCTAAGTACTTCATGTATATTATCACCTAATTTTCATAAGAACCCCAGGCACAAAGTAATGTTACCAGTAGAGACATAAATATGTCCAAGGTCACATGGTTTGATATATGCAAGGTATAGCTAAGACTATTGAAAAGGTCACATTTATTATAAATACATTCATTTATTTATTTGTTATTAATTACTCATTACTAGGAAGAATGGTGTGTGAGTGGCATTTGGAGCCATTAAAATGGATAAAATTGTCTTAGGAAAAGAGAAGCTAGTGAATGGGAAATGGCTGAGGACAGAGCCCTAGGACTTCCTGGAGTTAGAGGTCTGATAAAGAAGAGCCATCGCCTGTAATCCCAGTATTTTGGGAGGCTGAGGTGGATGGATCATCTGAGGTCAGGAGTTCGAGACCAGTCAGGCCAACATGGTGAAACTCCATCTCTACTGAACATACAAAAATTAGCCAGGCATGGTGGTGGGCACCTATAATCCCAGCTACTCAGGAGGGTGAGGTAGGAGAATTGCTTGAACCCAGGAGGTGGAGGTTGCTGTGAGCTGATATGACACCACTGCACTACAGCCTGGGCAACAGAGTAAGACTCCATCTAAAAAAAAAAAAGAAAAGAAAAAAAGTCAGTAAAGGAGAATGAGAAAGAGTTTTCCTCAAGGTTTTCCTCAGGGTGGAAGAAAAAAGCACATAAACATGGTCTCAAAAGCCTAGAAAATGAAGTTATTTAAGAGAAGGAAGTGGTCAGATTTGTTGAATCCTACTGAAATTTTGAGCAAGGTAGGAGAGAAAATTGACCATTTGCTTTGGGAAGATATAAAATGTTGGTGATGGTGATAAAAGTAATTTCAGTTAACAACAGTTCAATTACAGTGAGGTTAAGACAGAATAGAATGGCAGGAAGTGGAAGCAATGAATACAGAAAATCCTTTAAAGAGTTTTTTTGTAAAGAGAGCAGATATTGAAATGGTAGCTGAAGAGGCATGGAATATTTTTAAATGATGGGTGATATGAAGGCATATTTGTGTGCAAGTAGAAATGATCTCATGGAGAGGAAGAAAATAATGTTGCAAAAAAGAAAGAGCATAGTGCTGATCTCTGAAAGCAGCAATGAAGGGGATGGCCTTACATGACAGCAGGACACCTATTCCATTATAACTGGGAGAATGGCAGAGTGTGCAGATGCAGATAAAAGGAGGAGCCAGCATAGAAGATGAGGTCATTCTTTCCTGATTAATTTTCTGGGAACTATCTTGCGATGTTTTCAGCTGAGAGTGAGAGGGGAAGAAAAGTCGGACATCAGAAAAGGATGATACAGAGGAGAATAGGCAAATGAGTTTCCTAGAGAAGTGTGATGGGATTATATGGCATTGTGGGGTGCTAATTTGAGACTTGTAGTCATGAGTTTGAGATGAAGTGCCCATCAGCACAGTTGTGTGCTTTTCTCCTAGCATCCTGGAGCCTCTCAGATACAGGCACAGAGCAAGTACACAAAGGAGCTTAATCAGGCTTGAGTATCACCAGGTAATAATGGCAGAGTAAGAGGGGAGAGAAGCAGAGTTAAGAGTGCTTGCAAGGAAGTGATTACACATCTGAACATGGAGTGTAAGCCGGAAAAGGAGCACAATAAAGATGTGAGAGGGTGGTGAATATTTAAAGAAAAGAAAAGTGATAGCAAAAGGGAGTAGAGGTCAGGAAATTTCTTAATTGGATATATTAAGAGTATGTAAACTGGAATAATATATTTTTAAATGGGCAAGTTATTAGGGAGAACAAGTTTCATACACGTAAATAATTGAGACAGAGGAAAAGAAGTCAAGGAACTTAGAGGCCAAGGTAATTGATAGGTGAAAATATTGAGTCCGCTGAGGATGATTGCAGGAAATGTAGAGAGGAAGACAGTGGCCCTGATGATCAAGTCACCCATAAATGCAGAGGCAGTGGTGGGACCACAATCAGTTCATATGAAATTCACATAGGAGAAAAGGTATTAACAGAAGGGCAGAGGAGTTATGGTCTGGAAATTACTGGGATGATCGGTAAAACCCTGCTCCTTCTGCAACCTTTTCATATGAGTGAGCTTCAGGGGTGCAGTTGGCCTAGGGAAGAATCGGAACTCAAGTCAGAATACACAGGAGGGATTAGGTGATGATAATGAGGTTGCTAATCATTGCATTTTGAATTTTAGTGTCATAGTGGAAAAATTTGAGAAGGTGACAAGGAGTAGAAGATTGAAAAGAGAAAGAAAATATCAACTACGAAGATGGCACAGTAAGGAGAATAAAAACAAAAGGCTGGTATTTTGGCTGGTGATCAAGGAAATGGTGTTCTGAAGCAAGGCAGGTTAAATTTTGCCTAGATGCTAAATCCCAGTAGTGACATTGTATAAATTGGAGGAGGGAGAAAGAGGAAGAGAAGCTTCATGATTTAGCTACTGCCTAGCAAGAAAGCCTGGCTCTGGCCAAAACTGTCACATGGGGAGGGGAGCCAGTAGTGATGCAAAGTAATGGACCAAGCACCGTGATGCAACTCAGTGACAGCAGTGAGGTGGCAACTATAATAGGCTCATAAAAATGCATGCTCAATAAAAACTTGGTAATTGGACTTGATCAGTAGGACCTCCAAGGCTTATGGATTCGTTGAATTCCCCTGACATCAAATCTGGTTCTCAATTCCACCTTTACCAGACACCAGCCAAAACAGTAAAAAACAAATAAACAAACAAACAAAAAAAAACAGTAATTCTGAAACTAAAAGTTAGCATTATATTGTAGGTATTTGTTTACAAATTTGAAGTTTGAATCAGAGAGAACCACATTCAGCTTTAATAATATAAATTACAAAAGAATAATCTGTAAATCCTCTACAGTCTTAAAGTTTATGATTTACAATATATGACACCACAGCCTGACTAGCTGAGCGTTGGCAGTCAAAAATCAAAACCATATTCGATTTGTCAATTACTTTCATGTTAGAATTTTGCCCCCCATTCACAAATATGAGCTTAGCTCTATTTCTGTGTCTTACAAACCAAGGCTCGTCATGAAATTGGGCTTATATTTCTGCATTGCCTAGAAAAAAACCTGTCTAGTTAGTTTACAGTCCTACTTCATAAACATCAATACTCAATTACATATTTGCTATAATTGTATGTGTGTATATAATTTTTAGTGTATACATTCATATAATTTATGAATTATATCTTGCTATTTCTATGGACAACTTTCATTTAAAATAAGTTTCAAAAGTAATAGAAAAATATTTAGAAAATAGTGGTATTATTAATAAAACATCATAAATGTTGTAGTGTAGTTTCTTGAAATGTTTTTATCACACTAATAGCACTTACTTTAAACATTCCCTAATGAAATATATAAAAACACATTTGGATTATTAAAAGATAGGTTTCATTTTACTAGGAGAAACTCTAAAAATTTTAAATTCTATGAATGAATGCTCTTCCATTAAGGTATTAAATAATATTGGCTCCCAAAAGAAACTGAACAACTCTGGGGGCTGGGACCCAACTGTTAAAACATATTACAACCAATTACTTAATGAACTAGAATAAGTAGGATAATCTAGGCCAAATTTTCTGGATGATGGCATTTCATTTACCATACTTGGGTGTTCTATTCCAATGACTAAATGCCTTCTAGTCACTACAAGTTCATATATGGTCAATTAAATGTGTTACAAAAGAATCTAATTAGAAGGATGAATAGGGTTTACCCAGGCTAGCTAGAAAACAGGATTACATAGTTCTTGGGGAAAGCTTTGCTAAAATAGGTGACCAAAAGGTATTACCTGGATAGCATGGAAATTGTAGGTAGATTGGAAATTCAAAGAAAGACAGGTAGATCAACTCTGAGGAATTACGTCTCATGAGTGGGCATGCGACAACTGAAGACAGTTGGGAGCATCATTTCAAATCCTGAGTTTTTGAAATAATCTAAACCTGACTTTATTCCCTACTCTGCCTCTTGGTAACTGAGTAACCTTGGACAAATTAGGGTAGGAGAATTCTTGACATAATCATATTTAAGTTTTTTCTCCATTGGCTTGGTTCCAATTGAATTTGCACTTTGGAAAGAGAAATATTCTGGCTGAATATCATAACTATTTTTGAAATTCATGGGTAAATATTTAGGAACTGAAATGTATGGATAAATATTTAGGAAAAACTCTTTGCATTGCCAATATTTAAAAATGTGACAGTTATAAGAGAGACATGTATTGGACTTTACTTGACTATGTTTTTCAATTACTTTTCATAAATCTTTTAAATCAGATAAATTTACAAGTGTACTCAGTAAGAAAGCTATATTTCAATCTGATTTGAAAATGCAATGTCAGAAACTATGTAGATGGAAATTGTCTGCAAAATGAAGTATACTTTATACCAAGTTCTCATTTGCAGGTTTTTAGGTTCTGCTGAAGCAGTTGGTTTGGCACCCAAATGGCATGATTGTTTAGAAAAGATAACAAGATGGACATCTGTTTTTGATGTTGTCTTGAAAAGTGAACAATTTCTGATGTCATCATCACAAAATTATTTCAGCATAAACAGAAGAAGGCTGTGGTGGACATCACTAAGGTGCAGGTAGAATAAAAATTGAGTTATGTAAAGTTGGGCAGCTCAAGCATTAGATTGGCATGGGGCTCAGAGGATGAATTAATGGAATGGGTCCCTTCTAGATGGATGCTTGGAAGACAGAGTGGAGTTATGAAAGGATCACAAGCTTCAAAGTAAGAGAGATCTGATCCCACTTCCTGTTTGATCTTGGTTGCACCACTTAACCCATACCTTATCTCTAAATTGGAATAATTATATCCAGCAGATTTCCCAGATTCTCTATGATTTTTACATCTTACCACACATGGAAAAGTCTAATATTTGCTTTGCACATTGAGGCAAATTGATAAGGGCAGAGGAAACTAGTTTGGGGCCCCCAACTATGCTAAATTGCCTAGCCTATTGAAGGGATCAATATTTCAGTGCATTTATACCTAGAAGGACTATACAGCTGATTATGCAGACATAGATACCTTTTAAAGAGAAATTGGGAATAGAAATAATAACCCGAGGACTTACTGGGAAAACCAGGACATATGCTTAACTTAACTGTAATCCATCCAGAACAAATAGCATACTTTTGGAGAAGCTCTAGGCTCAACCAATGCTTTTCATAGTAAGCAATCAAAATTGGTAGCTGTCATTATTTACAAAAAAATCTAAATGTGGAGACCTGCTTTGACCCCCGGGGAAGTAGTTTTCTCCAACTTAGTTATTACTAGTTCAGGATGGATCCCAACCATCTATTCTAGCTATTCCTACTATCAGATCAAGGGGAATAAATAACCTAACAACAATGATCCTAGGAATCACACGTCATTATTTCTAGTGTCATAGATTTGTGTTACTTCACTTTCAATCTTCTCCTTTTTCCTTAGTGGCTGAGAGCTGCCCTTGAGAGAAGTCCATGATTCAGGAATCTTTCTGAGGCCATTGTTTATTTTTCTCTCCTCATAATGGCTATATGCTATTAATTCTCACTCTACCCAGCCCTGGTCTCTCCCTTGAACTCCACATTGATATTCTCAATTCTTGCTTGATATATTCAAGCATGTATTTGGATGTATATATACACACACACACATGCATATATGCATATGTATGTATAGTTATGCATATATATGTGTGTGTGTGTGTGTGTGTATATCTCTCCAGATATCCAACCCATCTTCAAACTCTACATAGGCAAGTGAGCATTGTATAGCTCATGCTTCACTCACACCTGGCAACATTTTTCTAATCTATGTTTCTAACTTGTATTAGGTCACCCAATTGCTCCCCTGGGAGTAATCCTAGATTCCTCTATTTCTTATACTTTTGTTTTCAAATTCAAACCCAGGCCATTGACTCTTTCTCCAAAATAGCTTTCAAGAGATTATTCTCTGTATAATCCTACTGCCTGAATGTTTCCTATCATCCTCTTTCACCTCCTTACTAAAAATGGTTCTATTTGTTGGTCTTTATACTACTAGTTCTAGCACTTTTGCTGCCTACAGACTTTTATCATTCTAACATGCAGGTGTGGTCATATTATTTCCACGCTCAAAATCCATCAATGACATCTGGTAAAGGATAAAATCTAAAATACTTTTTCATCACATAAAAAGATCCTCGGGTTCAGGTCTTTTAAGTGTCAAGCTTAATTTCACTCAATTCCTTTCCACATTACCCAATATCACCACCTCTGTGCTGTGTCAAATGTTCTCAACCTTTTGAAAGAGAAATTGGGAATAGAAAGAATAGCCCTAGGATTTACTGAGCAAACCATGATATATACACAACCTAACTATAACCCATTGAGAGCAGGAATAAACCTCTTATTTTAATCACAGTCACATTGCTATAACCAGTTCTGTATTGAATTCAACAAGCTTCACTCAGGTCCATTCTGAAAATGTCTCACCTTGTCCTCAAGCTACATAGTTTTTCTTTCCCCAGGGCTTCTCTCTCATCAAAGCATGGTGCATGCTGAGGAAGCCTCTCACTATCACAAGTGGGCAGCCTGAAATGGTAGGATGTTCACATGCATGGAACCACCTTGATGTGTGGGAGACAGAATCCTGGACCGATCGTTCAGAGATGTTTTATGAACCTTCACTTCAGGTCGTGTAGGGTTGAGCACTTGTCCACTGTACTAATGGCCTATTAAGCTACTCATATGTATATATTTTCTTTCTCTTTTTACTCCCTCTTTCCATCATTCCTGATCCATGTGATTACTTCCCAAATAAATTACCTTTATGTAATCCTTGACTGAGGCCCAATTTTCAAAGAAATGTGAAAGACTAGTTTCTAAAGAGTATTTATAAAACAGACCTCTGTGATGGGATTTTAAAGTTGATTACTCATAGATCAGAAAAGGCTAAAACTTTGATCACTTGTGGAAAGTCGGTGGTGATCATCTTTGGCATGCAGTCACATATAAAGACTGTCACATGGGGTGGATTGTGATGAGGTGCAGGTAGAAGGAAAGCTGAGTTACGTGAAGTAGTTGGGTAGCTCAAGCATTTTATTGGCTTGGGGATCTCTTAATCATAAGGATTCCTGTTCATATCACAGATGTGTCCTCTAGGAGGATTTTCCTCACATTCTCATTTAGGAATATCCCTCACTGGGTCTGTGGTGTGCCAGCAGTGCTTTTAAAGCTATCATCAATATCCTATGTGAACACTAAAATATTCATGAATGTGACAGTGTCCTGAATCTTTGTGGAGTTCATTTTCTACCCTCTGTCTCTGACTCACATGTCTCTTACTGGGTATTTATATTTCTGGCTTCTTTATGCTCACAGGGTCCAGATGCACAGAAGGCAATGTTGTGATGGATCAGACTAGTGGCGTAAGTGGACCTGAGTAGTGTGAGAATTGGAAGTATTGGAAACTTTAAGTTTTCTTGCTTCACTTATGAGACACATATCTTAAACTTCCATAAGCTCTTAGGCTCAAGCAACTGTTGCCTGTGTCAGGGGTCAAATTAATAATGCAACCTTGTATTGGCTTACCTTCCTTTCCTGTTTCATTTTCCCCTGTCCATCTCTTCTGCTTTCTGAAATCACTTTCTAAATAAACTACCTTCACTACAAATTTGTTCCTGAAATTGTTTTGTGGGAAACACTCACTAAGAATTCATTTTAAATACCATTACCAAAATACTTACAGCACTTAACAAAGGGGCGGACACATGGTATGGGCCCAATCACTGTTGGTGTAATTAACATTGGTCTCTGTAAAAGCCATGCTACTTCTATATCGCGGGCCCTGCCTGGATCTTTGCCCAGGATTTTCCTCTGTCCCAAATGCCTCCATCCAGATATTCCCTGGATATTCCTACTGCCTGGATATTGCCTATCATCATCTTTACCCATTTTTTTTTATCTCCCTCAGATATATCACCTGTGTAACTCCTGCTTATTTTTCAACTAATTTGCATCTCCACTGAGTAAATTCTCCTGAGTTCTTTTAGGAAATATAACGTAATTTGTTCACAAAAAAAAATCCCTGATTTCTGGAAATATTGCAAGAGAACATTTTCTAATCATCATTTCATGTAACTGGGTCAATATGACGGAGTTCTAGCCAGGGAAATGTAGGCAGTGGTGATATAAACAATTCAGAAAACCCTAGTCTTAAAACTATATGCAGGATTTTCTATACTTCCTCTAGTTATACCTATGCAAGCTGGAAGTGGAGGACTCAAAGATGACAAAACTGTAAGCTGGAAACAGCTGTTTGCTGGTTCATGACCTGGAAAACAGTTCCCTAAGAATATCACCAAACCGCATTAGACTGAAAAACTTTGTGTTAAGTCACTGAGATATCAGGCTTCATTTCTACTTTGATATAGCCTAGCATACCATAACTAATACGTCCCAGAAACATATAGGGAATTCCTCTATGTTCTACTGGACTTTGGACAGAACCTATATTAAATCAATAAATATTTAACTGTAGTTGTCTCATTTTATTTCCATCAATTTTACTGTAATCTCTTTGGATTTCCCAGCGCTGGCACTACATGACAAATTTACTGATTGGATAGATGGATAAGGAAGATTCTTCTGTAAAGTTCTAGGAGGAAAACGTTTAGAAATTATTGGGATTTACACGTTTTGATTGACTAAGTAAAAGTAGCTTCTCAAAAGTTTAATCATGGAACAATGGAAAAGAGCTGCTTTTGGAAGTGATGAATGATTTGTAACTTGGGAGCCCAGTTGGCCTGAAATTTAAGACCAATTGTCCAAACTTTTCAACTTACTAGTGAAGTAATTAAGTGAGGGGACATCAAAGGACTTACCCAAACTATGTTAGTAATAGAACTTAGAGTGAAATTGAATATCCTGTTTCCCATACCAGTAGTTTATTACATCAAAATTTTTAAAAAGGCTGAGTAATCAGCACATCCAATATGTACCAGAAATCAGTTCAAATCCTGACAATTTACTAATTATGTGCCTTTAGTTTGATTACTTAATCTGGCTCAGGGAATCAAGGAGGTTTTCTCATTTATAAAAATGAGATTTAAATATCTTCATAGGTTTTCATGAGATATAATGAGGTAATCTACATTGACCCTGAGCCTGACACAAGGTTGCAATTATTACTGTTTATTATAATTTTACTAAGTACAAAACATTATTATTTAAGTTGATTATTTACATTTTACCATTTACTGTTATGATATTAAGTTTCAGCTACATTATAGGTCAGAGAGTTTGGGGAGCTAATTAGAAATATAGGTCCATTGGAAAATTCCAGTTCAAGACCCACGCAACTGAATTCTAAGTGAATTGTGTAATGCCATAATTTTTTCAAACAGAGAACTTTCTGTAAAGACATTTTTATGTGTGGCTGTAATTAATTGCAAGCAGTAAGTGGAAAGGAATGGGAAAGGAGGTAATCTGGGAACTTAGATGATGGTGAATGCTGGAAAGTCCCAGAATACCATTCCTCTCCTTAGATTCCCAGTTTCCATAATAATCTGGGATAGTATTCATTTGTGATTCCCATGAAAATAAGTAATTCAGTAAATGTGATACTATAGAGCCAGAGAAGGTCTAAGATGACAGAATCATCATCACGAGGATTTTATTTTTATTTATTTTTTATTTATTTTTTATTTTTTGCCATTGGGATTTGGCTTGTGCTTAAGGTTTGGATCCATGATAACTCAAAAGTTCACATCTCTTCAAGGAGATACTCCTAGAGAATAACCAGTGGGATGATTTCCCAGTACCTGGGCTCCCAGAGTTGCTTATGACCCTGGTGGGTCCCTCATGGAATACATTAAGGCAAGCGTGTGTGATGACTAAGACTCTGACATACCTAGATAACTCATCCTGGCTGTGCATGTTTGTAATCTTGAGAAAGTTACTAGGTTGGCTGGTGCAAAAGTAATTACGGTTTTTGCCGTTAAAAGTAAACCTTTTGAGCCTCTGTTCCTCCCGTACAAAATAGGGGTAACGACCCTGTATTGAATTGTTGTTACAATTAAGTGAAAATATGTGAACGAAAATGTTATCTAGCACAGTGCCTGGCACATAACAGGCACTCAATAGCAATTCCTTCTGTCTTCCTTTCTTTTTTTCCTGAGCATTATTATTAGCAAATTCATTTAATACCAACTTAGAATTCTCAAACACAAACACATACATTGTTCCAGTTTTCTCTGTTAGGCAAGCAGTGCCTTTCATACATACTGATACATGCTTCAGCTACCATTCACCCATAAAGTTCACCTTTAAGATTCACTTCTATAAAACCCAGCACAGACAGGTGAGGAAAGGAAGAAGAGACCACTGGCGCAGACCCTCCTATGTATATTGCCTCCCCTTAGGGATGAATTTTGTGGGAAGTTAGGATAGAACCTTGCTATGGTTTGAACATGGTGTAATTCCACCAACACTTATGTTGAACCTTGATCCTCAATGTGGCAGCTTTGGAAGTGGGGCCTGTGAGAGGCGATTTGGTTGTTAAGAGGTACTAACGCCTTTCTATCCAGACTAAGTTCTCTCTCTCTTTCACCTCCCCATGACAGCTAGTTGCTATAAGACAAGGCTCTTCTTGTGCTTGGTCTGTTTCTTAGGTGCCTGCTTCCTTTTCTTCTTCTCTGCCATGTAATGACATAGCATAAGGCCCTTATCAGAAGCCAAGTAGATGCCAGTGCCATGCTTTTTGGACTTCCCAGCTTCCAGAGCTATAAGAAATAAATTTCTTCATAAATCATCCAGTCTCGGGTAATCTGTTACAGCAACAGAAAATGAACTAAGACAAATGTATAGAAGTGACAGATTTGTTGGGCACAGTCTAAATGGCAGTCTGAGTTTTTAATTCCCGCTTTATTCCTTTTGGAGACTGGCTAAATCACCTTTGATCTGCTCATCTATAGATTAAGGATTGAACTCACTTAGAGAAGATTATACTTTGGCTCCTAATAGTTATAAAGGGAGTGTAACAACTTACCCACAAATGAAAGCTTGGCTCTTTTTTAAAAAAAATAAAATAAACTTTATTTTTTATATAATTTTTGGTTCACAGCAAAATAAAGTGGAAAATAATAGAAACTTCCTGTCAAACCGCTGCCCCTACACCCCATGCATAGTCTCTCCCACTATCAAAATAATTGGTGCATTTTTACAATTTATAACAACATAATATATTTACAACATAAATAAATGCTACAATTTATGAACATTAACACATCACTATTACCCAAAGTCCATAGTTTATACCATGGTTCACACTAAGCATTGTATATTCTGTGGGTTCAGGATAATGTATGATGACATCTATCCACAATCACAGTATCATGCAGAATAGTTCCCCTGACTTAAAAATCATCTGTGTTCTACATATTTAGCCCTCCCTCCCTCCTAACCCCTGGCAGCCATTGATCTTTTTACTATCTTCAGAGTTTTGTCCATTCCAGAGTGTCAAATAGTTGGAATACTATAGTATGTAGCCTTTTCTGATTAGCTTCTTTCAGTAATATGCATTTCAGGTTCCTTCATGTCTTTTAATGGCTTGATAGCTATTTTTTTTTGGCACAAAATAATAGTTCATTGTTTGGACATACTACAGTTTACTTGTCTGTTTACCTACTGAATAACATCTTGGTTGCTTTTAAGTTTTGGCAATCATGAAAAAAGGTGCTATAAATATCCATGTGCAAGTTTTTGTATAGATATACAAACTCCGTTAGTTAAATATCAAGGAATGCAATTACTGGATTTTATGGTAAGAGTATGTTCATATTTGTATGACACTGACAAACTGTTTCCAAAGTAGTTATACTGTTTTGCATTCTCACATGCAAGTTCCTGTTGCTCCACATTCTTGCCAGCATTTGATGTCAGTGTTCTGGATTTCGTCCATTCAAATGGGTTTGTAAAGGCAACTTATTGTTGGTTTAATTTCCATTTATTTGATGACATATGAAGTGGAACATCTTCTCATATGGTAATTTGCCATCTGTGCATCTTTAGTGAGGTGTCTGTTAATGTCTGTGGCCCACTTTTAAATTGGGTTGTTAGCTTTCTTATTGTTGAATTTTAAGAGTTCTTTGTACATTTTGGATAACAATCCTTGTAAGATATGTCTTATGTCTTTCTCTCTGTGTGTGATTTTCTTTCAATTCTCTTGGTAGTGTCTTTTGAGAGTAGGAGTTCTTCATTTTAATGAAGTTCAGCTTATCAGTTTTCTCTTTCATGGATTTTGGCTTTGGTGTTGTAGCAGAAAGATCATCACCAAACCTGAAGTCATCTAGATTTTCTTCTCTTGAAGTTTTATAGTCTGCATTTTACAATTAGGTCTGTGATTCATTTTGAGTTAATTTTTGTGAAGGTTGTAAAGTCTGTGTCTAGATTTATTTATTGGCATATCAATGTCCAGTTGTTCCAGCACTGTTTGTTGAAAATAGTATTTTCTCCACTGTATTGCCTTTGAAAATTTGTCATAGATCAGTTGGCTATATTCATATGGGTCTATTTTTGTGCTCTCTGTTCTGATCCACCGATCTATTTGTCTATTCTTTTGCCAGTACTACTACACTGTTTTGAGTACTATAGCTTTAGAATAAATCCTCAGGTCAAGTAATAACAGTCCTCCAATTTTGTTTTCCTTCAATATTGTGTTGACTGTACTTGGTCATTTGCCACTCCATATAAACTTTGGATTTATTGATATCACAAAATAACTTGCTGGGATTTGATTGAGATTGGATCAAATCTATAGATCAAGTTAGAAAGAAGAGACTTGACACTACTGAGTTTTCCAATCCATGAACATGGAATATTATTTAGTTGTTTAATTTCTTTCACAAGAGTTTTGTGGTTTTCTTTATACAAATGTTGCACATATATTGTTAGACTTACATCTAAGTATTTCATGCTTTCAGGTGCTAATCTTATATTGCATTTTTAATTTAAAATTTCATTTGTTTCTTGCTGGCATATAGAAAAGTGATTGGCTTTTGTGCATTTACCTTGTATCCTTGCAACCTAGTTATAATTGTTCATTAGTTTCTGATTGTTATTTTTGGCATCCTTTTCAGAGTTTCTACATTAATGATCAGGACATCTGCAAACAAAGTCAGTTTTATTTCATTCTTCTCTACAGTATATATTTTATTTTTTCCTGTTCTTGTCTTATTGCATTATCTATGCCTTCTTTTCAGTATGATGTTGAAAAGAGGTAGGTAGTGAGAGAGGATATCCTTGCCTTATTCTTGATTTTAGCAGGAAAGCATGGAGTTTCTCACCAGTAAGTATGAAGTTAGCAATAGGTTTTTTAAATAGATATTCTCTATCAGTTGAAGAAGTTCAGTTCTATTCTTAGTTTACTGAAAGTGTTTTTTAATCTTTAATGAGTGTTTGATTTTGTCAGATACATTCCCTGCATCTACTGATATAATCACATAATTTTTATTCTTTATCCTGTTAATGTGATGGATTACATTAACTAATTTTTGAATGTTGAAACAGCCTTGCATACCTGGGATAAACTCAACACAGTTATGTTGTATGACTCTTTTTATACATTGTTGGATCCAGCTTGTTAATATTTTGTTGAAGATCTTTGCATATATGTTCTTGAGAGATACTGGTCTGTAGTTTTTTTTTTTTTTTTTTTTTTCTTGTGATGTCTTGGTCTGGTTTTAGTGTTAGGGTCATGCTAGCCTTATACAATGAGTTAGAAAATGTTCTCTCTGTTTTAATATTCTGTAAGAGTTTTCAGAGAATTTTGGTATTATTTCTTCCTGATACATTTGATAGAGTTCACTCTTGAAAACTTCTGGTCCTAGTGTTTTATGTCTTGGAAGGTTATTAATTATTTTTTCAATTTGTATAATAGATACAGGCCTATTCAGATTGTTTATTTCTTCCTGTGTGAGTTTTGTAGATTATATTCTTCAAGGAATTCATTCATTTTATCTAGGTTATCAAATATGTAGGAACAAATTTTTATAGTATTATTTTATTTCCTTTTAATATCCATGGGATCTGTAGTGATGTTCCTTTTTCATTTCTGATATTATTAATTTGTGTCCTTTCTCATTCTTCATAGTTAGGCTAGCTAGAAGCTTACTGATTGTATTGACATATTCAAAGTCTCAACTTTTGGTTGTGATGATTTCCCTATTAATATCTTGTTTTCAATTTTGTTGATTTCTGATCTAATGTTTCTTTACATCTGTTAACTCTAGATTTATTTCGCTGTTCTTTTTTTATCTAGTTTAGTTTTCTAAGGTGGAAGCTTAGATGATTGAGTTTAGATCTTTCTTTTTTTCTATTATGTGCATTCAATACTATTATTTTCCTTCTAAGCACTGCTTTTGTGGCATTCCATGAACTGAATTTTGACATGTTGTGTTTTTACTTTCATTTAATTTAAAATATTTTTAAATCTCTACAGACATTTCTTCTTTGACCCATATGTTATTTAGAAGTGCATTGTTTAGTCTCCACATATTTTGGAATTTTTTCAGTTATCTTTCTATTATTGATTTCTAGTTTCATTCCACTGTGGTTTGAAAGCAGACATTGCATGATGTCTACTCTTTAAATGTGGTCAAGTATATTTTATTGCACAGAATGCAGTTTATCTTGGTGAATATTCCAAGGGAGCTTGAGAAGAACGTGTATTCTGCTCTTTTTGGATGAAGTAGTCTCTAGATGTCAATTATACTCAGTTGATTGATAGTGTGGTTGAGTTCAATTCAATGTCCTTATACTATGTCCTTACTGATTTTCTGCTTCTTGTATCTGTTCATTTCTGATAAAGAGGTATTGAAGTCTTCAACCATAATAGTGGATTAATCAATTTCTTCTTGATGTTTTATTGCATCAAGTATTTTGTGGCAGTGTGGTTAGGCATATACATATTAAGTATTGTTATGTCTTTAAAAATTGATCAATTTTTCATTATGTAGTGCTCTTCCTTATCCCTGATTACTCTCCCTGCTTTAAAGTCTTGTTTGTCTGGAATTCATGTAGCTACTCCTGCTTTATTTTGATTAGTATTAGCATGATATATCTTTCTCCATCCATTTACTTTTAATCTTTATGTATCTTTATGCCTAAAGTTTGCAATATACGTTTACAACTAATCCAAGCCCCCCCCCCCTTTTTTTATACTTTAAGTTCTAGGGTACATGTGCACAACATGCAGGTTTGTTACATATGTATACATGTGTCATGTTGGTGTGCTGCACCCATTAACTCATCATTTACATTAGGTATATCTCCTAATGCTATCCCTCCCCGCTACCCCCTCCCCACAATAGGCCCCAGTGTGTGATGCTCCCCTTCCCATGTCCAAGTGATCTCATTGTTCAATTCCCACCTATGAGTGAGAACATGAGGTATTTGGTTTTCTGTTCTTGCGATAGTTTGCTGAGAATGATGGTTTCCAGGTTCATCCAATCCAAGCCCATTTTAAAGCAATAATGTATTGTTTCACGGGTAGTGCAAACACCTTGTCATAACAAAATAATTTTAATCTCTCCCTTCCCTTTATGTATGATTGCTCTCATTTATATTATTCATACACAAACACACACACACACACACACAGATATACACACACATTCAAATACATTCCTGCTATTATATTCTGAATGACTGTTATCCGTAAGATCAATTAAGAATAAGAAAAATTAAAGCTTACATTTTATCTTCACTTATTCTTTTTCTGATGCTATTATTTTATGTAGAATTAAGTTTCTGACCTACTTCATTTACCTTTTCTTTAAAGAATTTCTTTTAACATTTCTTGCAAGGTAGCTCTACTGGCATCAAATTCCTTCAATTTTTTTGTTTGTTTGTTTCAGAAAGTCTTTATTTCTCCTTCACTTTTGCAGAATAATTTCACAGGGTACAGAATTCTAGATAGGTAGGATTTTCCCCCCTCAATACTAAACACTTTACTCTTTCCTTGTTTGCATGATTTCTGAGGAGAAGCTGGATGTAATTCTTATCCTCTATAGGTAAACCAGTTTTCTTTCTTTTTTTTTTTTGCAATGTTTAGAACATTTTATTAAAGTACAAAATTGTTGGAATTTAGCTACTAGAAAGATATAGTAAATATTTACAAAAACATTGATAACATCACTCAAGTCACACACATATAACAATGTAGACAGGTCTTAACAAAGTTTACAAATTGAAATTATGGAGATTTCCCAAAATGTATCTAATAGCTCATTGCTGAGCATGATTATCAGTATAACATTTAAGATCTTGGAGCAAATGTTGTCCCTGAGTCTTCTGCAATCCAGTGCCCCTTAGAAATTGGTTTCTCTCTTTGGGAGATTCAGACTCAGAGACAGTCAGAGGGGACAGGTGAAGAGCTGAAATAATCACATAGCTAGGCCAGTTTTCTTTTTGTTTTTCTGGCTTCATTCAAAATTTTTTCTTCATCTTTTATTGTCTGAAGTTTGAATACAACATCCCAGATGTAGTTTTTGTTTGTTTGCTTGACATTTATCCTCCTTGGTTTCTCTGAACTTCCTAAACCTGTAGTTTAGTGTCTGATAATAATTTGGGGGAAATTATCAAATATTTTATCTGTTCTTTTCTCTCTTATCCTTTGGGTATATCCATTACAGATGTGTTACACCTTTTGTAGTTGTCTCACAATTCTTGTACATTCTGCTCTGGTTTTTTGTTTGCTTGTTTTTTGCCTTTATTTCTCTTTGCTTTTCTGTTTTGGAAATATCTATTGAGATAGTCTCAAACTCAGAATTTTTTTCCTCTACTGTGTCCAGTCCATTAGTAAGTCCACCAAAGGCATTCTTCATTTATGTTACAGTGTCTTATGTTACATTTATTTTTAATTCTTTCTTAGAATTTCCGAATCTCTCCACTTACATTGCACAACTCTTCCTGTATTTTGTTTAGTTTAACCATTAGGGCCCTTAGCATATTAATCATAGTTTTTTTTTTAAAAGAATTCCAATCTGATAACTTCAATATCCCTGCCATATCTGAGTCTGGTTTAGATGCTTTAACTGTTTCTTCAAAGTATGTTTTTGCCTTTTAGTATGCCTTCTAATTTTTTCTTGATTGCAGGGCATGATGTATTAGGTAAAAGAAATTGCTCTTAGTAGGCCTTTAGTAATGTGGTGATATGGTGGGGAGGTGAAGCATTGTGTAGGCTTCTGAGTAGGTCTCAGTCTTTTGATGAGCCTGTGTCTCTGGACTGTGAATTTCACATATGTTTCTCAAGTCCCTCCCACTGTCTGACCATTAGGTAGGACAGGATGGCTAGTGTGGGCTGGAGTTTGGTGATTCTCTTCTGCCAGATCACTTAGGCACTGATAAAACCTCCACAGATAAGGCTCTGGTTGAATAGTTTCTGCTAAGGGCAGATCTTGTTAAGAAGAACAGAATTCTCTGGTGTATTTCAAAACAGTTTCTTTTCCCCTGCCTGTGCTAGAAGCATGAGGGGATTTTCTTCCATATACACTATGAGGTAAAACACAAAATGTGTTGCAACCCTGCGATGACTGGGTCATGTTGGAGTTTTTGACCTTCAAACTTGTTCACACTGAGACTCCAGCAATATGTTGGAATTTAGGATTTTCTACTGTGCTGGTTCCTGTGAAGGTTTCTGCTTCAGTAAGTTGTAAGGTTCTGTATTCCTCTGTCTCTCCAATTTCAGGGGCCTGTACCTAAGAAGAGAGTGGTTTTCTTCAGTTTGCTTAGGTTATAACTTCTTGTTAGGATGGAGTGGTGACTTCCTAGTTCCTTACATGCTATGCTAGAAAATGGCCAAACTCTGCTTTTTATGCTGGTTAGACTGGTTCTAATAAAGGTAGTAATAGCAACGAACCCTAGAATATATATTGTGTACCAGGTAGTGATTGAATCCTCACAACCAACTTATAATACAGGTATGCTATCATTCTGCCTTTTACAAATGAGGAAACTGGGCTTTTTATTTTTATCTTTAAGTTCTGGGATACATGTGCAGAACATGCAGGATTGTCACAGAGGTATACATGTGCCATGGTGGTTTGCTGCACCTATCAACCTGTCATCTAAGTTTTAAGCCCCACATGCATTAGCTGTTTGTCCTAATGCTCTCACTTCCCTTGCCCCCAGCCCCCTGACAGGGCCAAGGGTGTGATATTCCCCTCCCTGTCTCCATGTGTTCTCATTGTTCACCTTCCACTTATTAGTGAGAACATGCAGTGTTTGGTTTTCTGTTCCTGTGCTAGTTTGCTAAAATGATGGCTTCCAGTTTCATCCGTGTTCCTGCAGAGGACATGAACTCATCCTTTTTATGGCTGCATAGTATTCCACAGTATATATGTGCCACATTTTCTTTATCCAGTCTATCACTGATAGGCATTTGGGTTGGTTCCAAGTCTTTGCTATTGTAAATAGTGCTGCAATAAACATATGTGTACATGTGTCTTTATAGTACAATGATTTATAATCTTTTGGGTATATACTCAGTAATGGGATTGCTGGGTCAAATGTTATTTCTGGTTCTAGATCCTTGAGAAATTACCACACTGTCTTCCACAATGGTTGAACTAATTTACACTCCCACCAACAGTGTAAAATCATTTCTATTTCTCCACAGCCTTGCCAGCATCTGTTGTTTCCTGATTTTTTGTTTTGTTTGTTTTGTTTGTTTGTTTGTTTGAGACAGAGTCTTGCTCGGTCACGAGGCTGGAGTGCAGTGACGCAACCTCAGCTCACTGCAACCTCCGCCTCCTGGGTTCAAGCAATTCTCCTGCCTCAGCCTTCTGAGTAGATAGGACTACAGGTGCCCACCCCCATGCCCAGCTAATTCTTGTATTTTTTGTAGAGATGGGGTTTCACCATGTTGGCCAGGATGGTCTGATCTCTTGATCTTGTGATCTGCCTGCCTCGGGCTCCCAAAATGCTGGGATTACAGGGGTGAACCACCTCGCCTGGCTGTTGCCTGGCTTTTTAATAATGGCCATTCTAACTGGTGTGAAATGGTATCTCATTGTGGTTTTGATTTGCATTTCTCTAATGACCATTGATGACAAGCTTTTTTTCATATGGGAAACTGGAACTTTTTACAAATGAGGAAACTGAAGCATAGAATGACTAACTAACGTATCCGAGGATATATTGCTAGAGATTAGTAGAATTGATATCTGAATCCAGGGCATGTGGTTCCAGAAACTGTGAGCTTAACCACTATACTCTACTACTGGGTTTGGAGAGTAAGTTTAGCAACTCTTAATTATAAGACAATAACCTACCAAGAAAATGATACCCTTCGGTGATGAGCAATTTAAGCAGGTAATTGTTTTCAAGACTACAGTAATGACAGCTCCTTGCATTTTTAGAGAGCCAGATAGTAAGAAGGTTCCATACCAGCTCTTACTTATTGGTGGTGCTTGAAGCATTGTGTTGAGAAGGATTCTGAGGCTTAAACCAAGCTCTGTGGGAATGAGTGCAAGGACTGACTAGCCATGTCTTCCACAAGTACCTGTGATTGAGGAACACAGCATATTGACTAACTTCTTATTGAGAGCTGTATTTTGGAAATTGCTGTCATGTATCACTTCTTCCAGAGTTATCTCTTTGGAGCTCCTTCATCACTATGCATACCACTATGATTTTAAATAATTAATTGTGTAAATATCTATGGTGTTTTTCTTACTCTTAATCTTGAAGTCACAAACCTCATGTATCTGGGTAACCTAACTGTTCAGCATGACACAAATTCTGGCCCATAGTAGGACTCAATAAATAATTATTAAACAATGTATAGCTAAAAATAACTTCATAAGTGTTATTAGCTGTTTAAGAAGTCTGAGAATTCTGTGAAAACCACCTTGAGGGAGGGCAAAACTTGGCATCAAATTCACGAGTTTTCCTCTGGGCTATATCTTATTTCTAAAATGTAAATGACTTACCCCATAGCCACTGGGAATTTTCAAAACCATTACTATTCTAGGAGGGGACAAAAGACTTCTAAAGTTGCTCCCAGTAGCTGACCTACTGTACTTTGTTTGGAATTAAACTCTGCCTGTATTTCCTGCAAACTTCATTAGTTCCCTACAGACATGAAAAGAAACAGTTTGCACTGAGCCATCTTACCGGGAGACCTTTACTGAAAGTGTCCTGAAGAAGAAATTATTCTTCACCCCTAGGGTCACTTGGTAGCTAAAACAGACTCCTCTTTTTTCTTCCAATCTGTTCTACTTCACTGACTCCTTTTTCTGTGTGTTCTTAAAGGTATTGCCTTATTTACTTTGATGGTTTCTCAACTAATCGAATACAGCAGTGAGTTCTTTCTTTCTGGACTCTTTTGGATGTTTCTACTACCCCAAGGGGAAAGGTTCCCATCAGACAGCTTGACTTTGAGATGCTTGCTTATTGAAACTACTTTAAGAGTTATTGCTATTTACAGGGCTGTTAAAAGTTTGCACATTTGGCTAAACTATACAAAATAAACTGATGCCTGCTTTGGCTTTTGCCAATGGAAATCCTAACTTATGTATAAGGGAATAGTTTCTGAAAACAAAAACTGGATATGTCTTGTGACTTGATTTTTAGGTTGATGTGTAATCAGATCCTAATATGATTTTTTAATCTATGGAATCACCTGTCAATGAAGAATATAATACAAATTATAAAGTCCAAATCATGTAGAAACATTACTGGAAATAAAGAAGTAATTGTCTCAGAACCAAATTCTTGCCTTTAACATGGAGATGATGTGATTCTGACTCCATAGGTAGTAAATCTTTTCTAATTATTTAATGTGTGCATACACATCCCCCCAGTACCCAGGGAAATCTTCCATAACTGGTTACAGTGGTATACAATCTTCTGTTACCCTCTTTCTTCCATTCCCATTTTCATATGCTCGAAACCTTTTTGTCAATATAAGGATTTTGTTTGAAAAAGCCATAAAAATCTAAGAAAAGATGCCTACTATCTTCCCCTTCTGCACAGTTATTCGCATCCAACAACTCCCAGAGCTCAGGATTTTCTAAGCTTCTATGTTTAGCATGTTGTATGTGTAATGAATCATAGTGTCCACCTGTAAGTGTCATAAACAGATGGTATAAATATGCTTGCACACTGTGACTCAAAACACATCTCCAGTTTTAGCTTGAGTTGAAACAATATTCACAGTTCCAAGAAACCTGTGGCTTGCAACTTCAGGGTCAGTGGGAGGAGAATACCGGAAAACTGGAAGCCTGTGTTCTCTGTTGCCTGTCAGTGCAGTCCGTATTGAAGGGACCCAGGAGGAAGGGAAGGGAGGGATAGTGAAGGAAAACCTGTTTTCCACGTGCTCTTGAAGGCAATCATTTTGAAGATGCTCGAGAAATCTGTCTTTGGATCCTATGGGAGTGGGTGGTTTCACTCATGGTCTTCCCTCTTCCTGGAATGTCCTTTCCTTCTTTCCACACCATGCCCCCACCACCCCACTTCCATTTTTCCCTGATTGTCTACAGTCATCTGCCAGGTTTCAACCTCAAAGTCTTTTCCTGTGTGAGGTCTTCCTAGCCCACAGACCAGGTAAGAGGCCTCTGCTCTATGTATCCATGACACACCACTGAACCTCCCCAACTCCTTACTCTAACCAGATTCCACTGCGATTGCATTTTAAATGCATGCCCTTCTCACGACAGTGTGAATCCACTAGGGCAGGAACTGCTGTCTCATCTGATGGTGTATGCCCAGTATGGAACACAGCATCTAGCACTTAATAAATATTGTTCACTTGAAAGCCTATCCCAATAAACAATTGATAAAGCTAAACAGCCTAGTTAAAATTTCAATGTGATGTCATCTGGCTTCATGAAGGTGACAAGAATTTACTTTTGAAGAAAACCAGTACACAAGTTTACATTTGATTCTGGGGCATTTCATTCATTTCTCAATATTTCTCTCACACAAGGTCCAGATCCTGCATCCTCTCCTCTTTGAAGTTCTGTCTGATTTCCCTGGGCAGGCAGTAGCTTTCTCATGTATGATTACACAGGGCTTATTCATAGCCTGGCGTTCGTCTTTCCCCTCATTTTATCCTAGTCTACTAGGTCCTTAGACAGTCAAGGTTGTGAACTGGGTTTCTGCTGCTTCTGCCTCATTTTACGTTCCCTAGGGCCTAGCATATTGCTTAGCATAGGGAAGGTACTCATATTTGCTGAAATGATTGAAATGGTGGTGAGAAAAATAGAACATCTATTCATTTAACCATCATTAAATAAATATTTATTGTGAGCCCAACTGTTTACCAGGTACTGTTTTAGGTGCTTAGAATACATCAATAAAATATTTCCTATTCAAATAAACATTTTGGAAGTTTTTGCCTTTTCCAAAAACTAAAGAAATGGTTTCCAGGTTTGTTTTGTAACTGTGGTTACCTAGTAGATGTACACAGACACTTAGTACATAAGGTTGCTGAGTACTGGGATTAAATTTTAAGGTTCTGATTAAGAGTCAAGCTTAGTAGTATCCTGCCAGTTATGGACGAACTTAGTACCCTGAAGATGTATTCAATAAGGAAAAGATAGGAAGTAGCTAACTGAGTAAATAATTTCTATGGTTACCTGGTATTATCAAGGACACAAATATCTGTGTGATGGTGAAGGTTCCACTTCCTTTTTTAATTATAAGTCTCTTAAAATGTCCTGTCAGTGTTGAATCAGTTCCTAAAATTGTGCTAAATTAAATTTGATCATTTGCAAAGTGCCTAGTTCTTCTTAAGAAAATAACTCCTTTTATTATGCTATATTTAAATGTATCTAAAAATGGATTTTATGTATGTTAGAATCATCAAAAATACACATGAATTTCATGCTGTGCAATATTTATCTATTCTAATGATGCCACTTTAGTTGAAGAGTGATTAAACATGTAGTACTTGCTCATTATCAGTCATTTCGACATTGTAGATGATATATGGAATATAGAAATTGATGTCAGTTATTATTCACTGACACACTTCATTTGCAAGCCAGTAAGCAACATTTTAAGGAGCAAACATTCAATGTTAATTGAAAAGCCAATAAAATTCAGAGAGAGAGAATTTTGTGTCTTCTATTTCCCTAATTTTAGAAGCAGCCTCAATTTAAATCCATAATGTTAGCCCCCAATTTCTTTTATTTTGTGGAAAGGCAGAAGGTGATTTTTTATTCTTCTAGCATGTGAAAAGTCATGTAGCAAATTATTTCCAGATTTATGCTAACATGACTTAACATTTCTTAAAGGGCTCTGTAGCACCGCAGACTTCATAAACATGTCCTCTTGTTTATCATAGAACTTTACTCCCCACAGATGAACTACAGCAACAATTATGCCCAACACAGAGACTGTCTCATGCAGTTTAGGAGCAGAGAATGCATGTCCTCTACAATCAAGCAGTAGGAGCTGGTAGGAATTACTACTGCCGGAGCTGGTAGAGGTCAAAGGCTTTCCTGGGGAGAGGAATGGAATAGACAGTGTTTCATCCTGAATGAGCGTGCATCTTGGGTTAAGGCCTTAGAGTCCTATGAACTTACTGAGCAACACCACTTTTGCTCTTGGGAAGAGCCATCCTTGGCAGCACTGTTAAATAGAGGAATGTTCATCTATGGCTCAATATCTCTTTCTAGATCCATCAATTCCAACAAGAAGAAACAAGCCTGGCCCTCGTAGTAAAAATATGACTACAGTCGAAATCTGAAACCAGTTTTGAGCTTGGCTCTGTCATTTATCAATGGTATGACATGGGGGAAATTAGTAAAGCTCCTTGTGACAATATGCTCCTCTGTACAATGCAGCCAACATCATTCACAGATTTTCTGTAATGATTACATATAAGTGAATGCATATGAAACAGGTAAACAGAAAAGCCATCTCTACACTTGTTAGACAACATAATTATTACCCATAAATCTGGCTTTAGGGAAAAAGTTGTCAAGACCATTTTATAATTAGTAGCCTTTCCTCTAGCAATCCTCTTACTCAAATGCCAAGATTCCTCTAGCCTCTCTGCCAGTAACATCAAAATACAGTATCTTGATATTTTAGGGAAAAAATGAAAGCTGTAACTCTCAGGACTGTTACAGAACTATCAAAAGTATATTAAATCAGCTACATAAATTGTGAAAAGAGTCTGGATTCTACGTATTCTGTGATAGTTTAAACACAGGCCAGCTCATTTAAGGAGGGCAGAATAAAAAACAAAGAGACTGAGCACCCTCTCTTAAGGAGACAGGCCACTCCCATAGTCAAGTATTTGTGCCTCTTAATTCTTTGTTTGTTTCTTGATAAATCTGTGATGAATGAAGCACCAAAGATTTTTTAAAAGGTAGGGGAAATGTATGTTAGCATTACATAAAAATGACCTCGATACTAAGCAGGAGAAACTGCCCAAAGTAGGGAAGATAAAAAAAGGAGAGCTAATCATTTGTGTCTTGTAATGATGTTAGGAAAGGCTACTTATTTTTTTCACACCCCACATCCAATCTCCCAGGAAATTATGTTGACTTTTTTTTCAAAATAGATCTAGAAAGTGACCAGTGACTTTTTCCCACCTCCTCTTCTACCACTGTTGTATGAAGGACACTCACCTCTCACCTGGATGGTTGCAGGAGCCTCCTAACCTCTACACTTCTTGCATAATACCGAGTCCTCCCCACTGGCTGCCTCCCCAGCTCAGTAGTCACAGTAATCCTTTTAAAATGTAAGCCAGGCCAGGTTCTTCTGTTAAAAACCCTCCAGTAGCTGCCATCTCACTCAAAGTAAACGCCAAGATCTTGAAAATCTGCCCAAGGCCCTCCTTACCCCACTTTTCCAACCTCTCTGACATCATTTCCTATTAATCTTCCTGTGGCTCAGTCTGGGCTCCTTGATCTTCCTCTTACTCAACAGGCACCTCCTGCCAGAGAGTCTTTGCACTGTTTAATTACTCCACTGGAAGCAACTGTGGTAATTCATGGTCTATCCCAGATATACACATGGTTTATATCTCTCTTGTTTCAAGGCTTTGCTTAAATACTATCCTCTCAATCAAGCTTACGCTGACCACCATATTTAACATTGCACATTGTCTGTCACTCCCTGCTTTCTGATTTTACTTATGCTTGTCTATTTTTTTCTGTAGCTTGTATCACTGTTTCATATTCCACAAAATTTGCTTATTTATTATATTTACTATTTATTGTTCATCCTTTACTCATTCCCCCAATATAGAGTCCAAGAATGAAAGGATTTATGTCTATTTGTTTCACATATGTATCTGATTTGTAGAATATTAAATGTATGATATCCCTTGGATATTTTTGAAAGTGACAATTTCAAGAGAAACCTTAGAAGCACAGAGCCTGGTATAGAGTACTTTTAATATGGAAAAAGGCAGAGGGGTACAAGCTATTGAAAGAGAAATGAAATCAACAGAACTAAAACTTTGTTCTGAAGACTTATTTTAACCTCTAGTTTCTAAACACATTAACCGCAGTAACTGTTCATCTTAGTTCTTTCTTGGTGCTTTCTCTGAAATTTAAAAAATATTCTGATTTTAAATTTTAGTTATGTTGAAAGAGTGAATAACAGTTAGTGAAACAGAACAATGACATTGTTTCTGTTATAGTTTTTAATGTCCATCATTAAATGTTTCAGTCAAAAGCAACATTCATTCTCTATTTATTTTTCAGTCAACTTATTTGCTGACAATGCATTCTATGAAAACTACAATTGTACACCATCATTTGAAATCAGAGGAATAGATTTTTTTTTAATGGGCAAAAGCAGGTTTTTTAATGGTGCAAAAGCAGCTGTTTTGGTTTTAGAAGGGTGCATGGCAGTCCTGTATACCAGCTGCTCTTGCCCAGAGACAAGCATTGCAAATCAAAACCTCATGTGCCTGTATATTCCTTCTACATCGTTCCGTTTGGCAGATACATGTTTACATGCCAATGTAATAAGGGCGGAGAGGTAAAGAGTATAGGATACAGTTTAGATATTAAATTTGCAGTGTTCTTAGTTTTTCAGTCTTTCATTTAAAAAAAAGCGCCTTAAACTTTGTGTTTCCACTCCTCTGGTTGGGTAGGAGGTGGCAGTATGCTTTTGGTGAAAGACAAAGTTGATGAGTACATAGATGGGTACCTTGAAGACAGACAAAGTTGATGGATACCATTCGTAGAATATTCCTTGAGGCCTTTGATCTTGCCTTTTTTTAAGAAAGGCTTTAAGGATTGGGAAAAGTGGAAGTGGAATAAAATAGGAAAAAATGTACTTTAAAATTATTTTTAGAGATTCCCTAGTGACAGGAACTAATGAGATTTTAGTAGTTTTCTTATAGTGAGTCCCTTATAATGCATAAGTTGTATATATGACCTCAGATGAGAATGGGTTCATGGAGCATCTCGGGATGCCGAACACTGATTTTCAAGACCCGGTCCTCATGGTAGAATCATTCCCCACCAACACACATACACACATACATATGCATACATGTATGCACATATATGCACACATGCACACACACCACACATCTATGACAGTGTGCAGCCACCTGCCTTTGAGGGCAGTGGGCAGAGGACCGTTCACTGAATGTTCAGATGACATGAAACTTCTACTCTTCTTATATAATACCCAAGAGGAGGTGCCATATTAAAGACTGGATACTTTTTTTTTCACTTTTGCCAGAAACATGAAGGCCTCAGGAGAAGTCATCTGATTTACAGAAAGAGAATAATATGACGTTCCTTGCTTCCAAGTTTTGCAGAATAAAAGTTACATCTGATATAAGTGGTTCAAAGGCAATTGAAAGGGGATTTAGGATTTATTGACTTAGAGTTCTCATATGACTCTTTTTTTAAAACAGAAGAGATCCGGGCAAGAAAATAGACCTGTAATTCCCTCCACCCAGTTACAATGAGCTGGGAATTTACATGGATTGTCATAACTAACAAAAAGATCCCACTTTCTGTAAGACATTCATATAATTCTAGTAACACATATTTGTGTCTACACAGTACCATTTTTCAGAGCTTGGCTTCCAGCTCAAATCTACAGTCTATTTCTTCCAGAATGTTGAAATTGACTGCAAGGTCATGCATTTGATCTTTGCTTTCTAAAACTAAATGGAAAGAAAGTGATACTGAAGAATCTGGCAATTCAATCCACTGAGTGGAAAATCTGAAATGTTCCAGTCTTCAACATTTGCTTTTAGACTTACCGCAGAGATTATTTTTTAAAGCCTTAGCTGCTATTGCCTCTATTACATAATGCTTGGTACTGCACTCTGCTAAGAATAAACAAGCACAGAGGAGCACCAGTATTTCAAAAATGGATTCTGTGCTCTGTGGGTTCGTGGGAAACACTCTCTGTGGTTAATTCCCCTGGGCCACCCACCCCTGTGGCCTTAGGTCAGGAACTTCTTACCTGAAACAGTTCCTGGTGTTCTTCATAGTGTAATGGCAGGGCAAGCTTTAAGAAAAACCTTGGTCTTCAAAAAATTTTCAGTGCGGACACCAGGCACAAAGTGACTAAGCACGAGGCTTGACCACATCACAGTGTGGGATTTGAGAATTCCCTTTTGGGAACCTCCAGTTCTTGAGAAAGGAGAAGATATGCTGCAAATGGGTTGAGATGTTTCCTAAGGATTTATTGGAACCATATTGCTCTAAGTTCTCTGTGTACATGCAGCAGGTATAGCCCCAATTTTACCTTGACAAATAAGGAACATTAGAAAACATCAAGACTCCATTTGGGCTTTCTTGAAAGCCAGGATTATTGACGGCATAATTTTCAATCACACCTCATCTCTAGATTCTCTCTGTAACACAGCAATTTAGTTTATGCCTGCATCATGTCACATCAACAACTCACTTGGATTGCTCATGTGTTCCTTATCACCAAAGCCATTGAACTCTTTTTAGTTTTCTTCAATTTAATCTTTTCTCAATACTTGATGTGATTGACTAGTTTCTGTTTCTTGAAACTTTCTCCTCCCTTGACTTTCACAGTAACTGGTTCAACATTTTCCCAGTTCTTTTCATTTTAAGTAAATTTTTATTGAATGGCTATCCTGTATTATGAATTAATACAAAAAGTAGGAGTCATAATTTGTCCATTTATGAATAATTTTTGCAGTACTGGGCATTGCCCTAAGTTCTTTGATTTTGGGAAGCTACATAGAAAAGTGTTTAAAACCATGACAAAGCCAGTCATGGTGGCTCATGCCTGTAATAGCACTTTGGGAGACCAATACCAAGGATTGCTTGAGGCCAGGAGTTTGAGACCAGCCTGGGCAACATAGGAAGACCTCATCTCCACTAAGAAATAAAATAAAATAATAAAATTAACTACCCAATTATGGCGGCATGTGCCTACAATCCCAGCTACTTGGGAGGCTCAGACAGGAGAAGTGCTTGAGTTCAGGAGGTTGAGGCTGCAGAGCAAGACCCTATCTCAAAACAAAAACAACCATGGCTTTAGCTCTATACAATAAGTACATCTGGATTCAAATGCTAGCTCTGCCATTTGGTGGCTCTTAAGGATAGGATTCTCAGAGAACAGACTCTGAACATGGGAATCAGTTTTTAGGATGTTTACTAAACAGTGCTGTTGAGATCAACACCTGTGGGGGTGAGGGAAGAAAGCAGGTTTGGGCAAAAAGAGAAATTGGCTGTGGGAACATCCAACAAAGTCAATCTTATGAGGATGTCTGAAGCTAGGATAAGCTTTCAGAGTTGTCTGAAGCTGAAGAGAGAAAGCCATACCTTTGCAAACTTGCATCTATCAAGTTTTGGCTGTAGGCTGCCCCTGGGAAGGGCAGCATGACTTTGGGCAATGTGACTTATCCTAATGAGGCTGATTGCTGTGGACTGAAGGCAGGAGCACTGCCAGATATCAGGGAAATATGTTGTGGTCCTAAAGGGAGTCTGGGTTGAGTGTCACACCTTGGGATGGATGCTTGATATCCTTGGAAAAATTATTTAATATTTCTGTGCTTCACTTTCCACTGCTATAAAACAGAAATAATAATAGTATGTATCACATGGTTTGTTTTTATTGCTTAGAACAATATCTATCATATAGTAAGTGCCCAATCAGTTGTATTATTTCTTAGTCACTCAAGACACCTGGGAAAATAAGAGGGTGCATGGAGATAAGTTCAACAGATTTCCAAGATATAACCTTGGACTTTTCCCAGACTGATGCCCACATTTGATTCATGCATTTTATTAAGTTTTTCTTTTAAATACCTTTCATATTTATGACCCCTCTCTAGTCTCAATGATATTCCCCTAGTTCAGATCCTTGTATGCTGTCATCTGGATTATGTCTTTATTTTTCTTTCTTCCTTCCAAATAATCCTTTGTAAATAGCCAGTGATCTTTTATGGAAATTTAAATCCAGTCATCAGTTTCCTCCTTAAAAGTCCACAGCCAATAAGACAAAGTACACATTTGCTTTTCAGAGGGACAGCAATTTTGTCTTTTGCCTCTTCCTTATATGTAGCTAATTCTCCAGCAACAGCTAATTATTTTGAACTCATCAGACTTTTGCATTGCTCTGGGACCTTGACCAATTGTTTTGTCAGTTTAACTTCTCTCCACAGTTAAAATATCTTCTTTTCTATGAACCTTTCTCTGACTATGTCTTTGAGTGCACTAACACCTTCAGATGTTCGTTTCATTGGCTGTGGAAGAATTACTCCGTCTCTCCTCGATGCTACCTTGCCTCTTCTATTCAAATTTTGGCTAAAACACTTAACAACTTGTATAATAATGTGGTTCATTGAACTCAGGAATTGGACATTTCTGGGTTTAAATCATAACTCAGTTCATATTAGTGTAGTAGCCTTATTGCCTGATTGCACCCTTAATTTTCTCAGCTTACCTTGAAGGATCTGTGTCAGGATTAAATGAGAGAATGCATTCAAAATTCACAAAGCATGTACTCAGTTCTTAGCAGATATAAGTGTTATTGTATTCATCTGCTTGTCTCCCCCATTTAGTACAAGGTCCTCAGGAGAAGGAGCCTTGTCTTATACATCTTTGTTTCTTGGCATCTTAGAAGTGTGTCTAGCATATTAAATGAATAACTGCTAGATAAATGGCTAAGGAAAGATTTGATACACATCATATATCATATTGAAATTGCACAGGAGTATAAAGGACAGACTTTTGGAAAAAGTGAAATGTCAAGTGTAAAAGACACATAAATGTATTGTATTAGTTCGTTTACATGCTGCTTATAAAGACATACCTGAGACTAGGAATAAAAAGAGGTTTAATTGGATTTAACAGTTCCATATGGCTGGGGAGGCCTCAGAATCATGGCAGGAGGTGAAAGTAGCAGCAAGAGAAAATGAGGAAGAAGCCAAAGCGGAAACCCCTAATAAACCCATCAGATCTCGTGAGACTTATTCACTATCAGGAGAATTGCACGGGAAAGACCAGCCACCATCATTCAATCACCTCCCCCTGAGTCCCTCCCACAACAGGTGGGAATTCTGGGAGATACAATTCAAGTTGAGATTTGGGTGGGGACACAGCCAAACCATATCCTGTAAAGGGTTATTATATCTTTTCCAAATGAAAATGCTCCATAATCTATGTGAAGGCTGTTTCAAAGGTTAATTAATAGGTGGTCATGTCACCTTAGGTAGGTAAACATTATTTTCCCTTGCTGACAAGAATAAAAATCACTATGGCTAGTTAACAGTAGTAACTAGTAATTAATGGTACTTGTTCATCCCTTTATTCATTACTTTATTCAACAATTATGTGTTGAGCATCTACTACATGTTAATAGTGCTAGATGCAAGTAATTCAAAGATGAACAAAGGCAAATGTGGATCCAGCTCTCACAAAATCTGCGGTCACTAGGGGGATGACTGTTACAGCACTGAGCAATGACAGTCAGTGGGGTAAGTCCTTTCACAGGGAATGTGCAGCATGTAACAGGGGCACCTCACTAGCTGGAGGGAGTCATGCCACAGTGGTTCAGAGCACAGAGTTCCCAAAGGGATTTCTAATCTGTATTAAGCCTTTAGACTTTATGCAAAGGTAATGTGAGGGTTGAAGCAGGAGGAACTTAATTAGTGTGGGAGTAACATCATCAGGTTTTCATTTTGCAAAGACCACTCTGACTTCTGTGTGGATATTAGATTATAAAAAGGCAAAAACTGAAGCCATCACAATAATCTGGGAGACGATCAGCAATGCGGACAATCAAGTCTTCGGTCTCTGAATCTGGATCTCCATTCACTATTTCTTTGTCTTTCAAGGCATGAGTATTATGCTATATGATAATAGGAGCCAGGACCATAGGTATTATGATAATAAGGGCTATGTGATTACATACAGACACACACACACACACACACACACAAAATGTAAAGAAAACTATTGGAGTCATCTTGTTCATCACACTCACGTTTAGATGGAGCAGTTTTGCCTCACAAAGGTGGGGATCTCACCTAATAAAGTCCCTCTCATTGGGTCTAATTTATGTGCTTTGGGTTATAACCATCCTGAGGGCAATGGAAAAGAAATAGGGACCTGTTCCCTAGTTTCAAGGAACTTTTAATCTCATTGAAGAACACAAATAGCTCTATATAAAGTGACTTGAAGTCAAGAATAAAGAATAAATATAAGACAAATTGTGTTTCTAGTACTTTAAGCATTCTCCATGCCCTTGTAAATTTATGGGAAATCTTTGTGGTCCCTTTAGTTCTAAACAAGCCTATATAAAACCAGAGTTAGCAGGATGGGTTGACCAGGAAGCCTACTATTATTATGTCTCAAGAAATTATAAAGTTGCCTCCTTAAGTATATATGCATGTAGTTTGCAGGAATAGGGATGGAGTAGGAAAATGTCCCTACTCATCCTCCTTTGGCCTGTCCCAGCAGAGCCGAAGTCCCCTGCAGATTATTAGTTGCCTGGAACCACCTATCTCCCTCTTTGTTATGGAAAGGTATAAAAGAGTAAAGTCATGTGGTTGGGTACTATGGAAATATCTTAATTGTGGTCATCAATTGTAAAAGATTTCTATAGGAATATCAGGTATGTAGATTGGGGGCATTGTTTTTACTCCAATAAGAATGTATTTTTAAGCCATAGATAGTTTTCAATATTTAATAGTATATCACTAATATTTCAATGTTTGTAATATAACAAATGTTTTTAAATTAAAAATATAATTTAGTCCACAGTATAAAAGTGTCTTGGTGTGGCCAGGTATGGTGATTCATGCCTGTAATCCCAGCACTGTGGGAGGCCGAGGTGGGAAGATCACTTGAGGTCAGGAGTTCAAGACCAGCCTGGCCAATATGGCGAAACCCCATCTCTACTAAAAGTGTGTTACTACTTTGCAGTGACTTGCTCTGAAGTTTGAATCCTGGTTCTACTACTGACTCATCATGTGAATATAATCAGGTTGCATATCTTACACATGCCTCAGTTTTCATCACTAAGATGGAGGTCATAACAGCAGTCATCTCGCTGACATTGTTGGGAGGATTAAATGAGTCAATGCATGCAATGAGCTTAGAATAACACTTGACACATATTGTTTTGAACATTTTTAAGAAAATGTGGTTCCATCCATTAATAACTTTCCATAAAACGATGATCATGGGAAGGCATGTCTTATATTAAAGACAGTTACTACCCTGGCCCTTACATAAAATTCTGAGATAATATGTGCAAAAATACTTAACAATTGTCCATCCTGTATTTTACATGACGATTTCAAAAATCCCACTGATGACTCTGTGATGGAGGGATAGACATTATTTTAGAGTGTCACACTCTGTTGGACTCTAATTGTCTCAGATGGAAACCATATCTAAAGGGGTAATGTATTCTTTGAAAGAAAAGATGTAGAGTGATGCCAGTGTTACATCATATTCCAAACCAGATTAAAAGTCTCTGGAGTTGTGGTTGTACACACCCAGTTTTATGGTTATAAAAACCTATTCTTCCACTAAGAGCACATGGAGCTTTCTACAGAGTTCCATCTCTGAAGTACATAGACCAAATGAAATATCGTGTGGCAGTGAATGATTCTCAGTCACAAGAGTCAGGTAGGTTTGCATTTGTTAAATCTGTCGAGTGCACCCTATCTGTCGGGTGTTGGGGTAGACATGGACGTACTAATAAGAAGAACACATCAACCCTCTGGCCAAGAAAATGACAATTACAGGAGGAAAGAGACAAGCAAAATATTCACAATAACATACGATCATAGAAGTATGTAGAATTCAAGGTAATGAGATGAGGGAAATAGAATAGGGTGATGTTGGACACAGAGGAAGCCACCTGGCAGGTGGTAGAACCTGGGCGGAGTCTCGAAGAACAAGTAGAAGTTAATTACCAAATAAGATAGTGTCATGAAAAGAGAATTGTGTTTCTGACTTAAGTAAATCAGTTAGCAAATTGTGATGCTGATGACTGGCAAGGAACATGCAGCTGAAAGAGCATAGTAAGTAACGTGAAGGACAAAATCATTTCCAGAATATTTTCCCATTCCCCTACATCTTAGTGCAAACCTCTGTCCTGGTTATCCATAATTCTTTTTTTGATTATGTTAAATTTAACAATTAGTTCAGAAGGAGGATAAATGGAAGGAATAATTATTTATTGATTTCTATTAAGTTTTACTTGACCTTAATTCAACTTGCAGTGAAAATTTGTAGAAATAAATGTAACTTAATGTCATATCTTAGACAACGAGACCTTAATTTGGAAAATAGTGCATTAATAAAAATAACTAAAATTAATTTGACACTTATTGTGTAGCAAATATTGCACTTAGCTCTTCACAGGTATAATTTCATTTAAGCTTCACAAAAAAACCTGTGAGGTAAATACCATTATTCTCCCCCATTTTACAGATGGGAAAATTGAGGCTTTCAGAGTTTGAAGTACTCACTGTCAAGAGTTTAGTCAGGACTCAATTTGAGGTCATCTTATTTTGTGCAAAGAGCAGAGTATTGGAAATTCATGAATCTGGTTTAGAGTTCTGACTTATTTATTGGTGAGTCAATAGTCACATCACCCTTATCTGTAAAATACAAGTTGAGGGGTGGGTTGCTAATGCAGAAATAATTGGAGAAGTTGAAATTAAAGACCTATGTAACCCCTTCAAGCTTTGTTATTCTACGGGTTTTGTGCATTACAAAGTGTTCACTCTGGTAGTGACTCTGAGTGCAAAGGTATATGGTGACAGATCCACACAGTGTACTGAGAGGACAGTCACATCGCCAAAAGGAAGACAGACAATCACCCAACCAGTGTGAACATTGGTTCAATTCATGTGTTCATTAAAGGCCCACTGGAAATTCTACAGGCCATGGTTTTGTACTCAGCATAAGGAGTTATAAGATTATTGCCCATCCCTTTATAAGAGGGGGAATGAGGACCATTTCTGTGGAGAAAGGAAATCTTGTTCTCCCATAAACAAAGGTCTTCCGCCCAGCGTGGTGGCTCACACCTGTAATCCCAGCACGTTGGGAGGCCCAGGCCATCAGATCACGAGGTCAGGAGATCTTGAGACCATCCTGGCTAACACGGTGAAACCCCGTCTCTACTAAAAATACAAAAAATCAGCCGGGCGCAGTGGAGGGCGCCTGTAGTCCCA